>NC_138771.1:221571689-221786689 GCF_965119305.1 Pelophylax lessonae | reverse complement strand
GATCATGCACTAATAAATGATGTATCTGTAAGATGGAACAGTACTTAACACATGATCAGTCGCCTGCTTGAACAGAGGTGGCCTGTGACTGCCACACTTTCCGATCCTGATGTCACACCACGAGGGAAGCGCTTCCTGGATTTAAAACATGATCAGTGGAGCTTACTTGAGGAAGTGGAACAAGTCTTGAAGCCTTTTGAGTGTGCTACTGTTTTCTTCAGTGGAGAGTCCTATGTGACTGGTTCAGCTCTACCTCCTTTGGTAAAAGGCCTCCAGAAATCCATACAGAGCACAATTTGCGAGATAGCGGCAGTCAAGGCTTTCCAAAATGTTGCTGCACAGGAGATGACCACAAGATGGGAGAGGGAAACTAAATTCAGAGATGACGGAGGAGAAAATATATGTCTTATTGCAGCAGCCCTGGACCCCAGATTCCGCAAGCTAAAATTCCTGGCAGCAGAGGATAGTTTAAAAGTTCACCTCAAGGTCCAAGCTCTTGCTCTTGAAGAGAAAAGAAGATATGAGGAAGAGCAAACACATCAACGTCAATGTGAGGAACAGGTTCAGTCAGCCAGTGCAATGAGTCCAGACATGAAACTTTCAGAAAAGTGGCAAGTGTCTATGTTGGACTCTTTGCTCGGTTGAGATTCAGATGAACACCACAGTAATGGTGAGGATGACACTGGTCACATCCAAGATCCAGAAATTCACAGTGAAGTTGTGAGGAATGAGATACACATGTACTTTAGTGAGCAGGCCATTCCAAAGGAAGACAATCCACTGAAATGGTGGAAGGAAAATGAAGGGAGGTTTCCCATCTTGGCCATGCTGGCAAAGAGTTACTTGTGTGTGCCTGCAACATCAACCCCATCTGAAAGGCTTTTCTCAGTTGCTGGCAACATTGTGACTAAAAAAAGAGCAAGCCTAACTGCAGAGCATGTCGATATGCTAACCTTCCTCCATTGCAATGCTATATTATAGGTACAGGCCCCCAACCTGTACCTATTGCACTCTCTTGGGTTGTATTAATGGACTTCTTTAAACTACAAGATGGCTGTTGGCTGCCTTCAGGTAATCTTTCCTCAGTATTGGCCATTATAATTTGCACAGTGTTGAGCTTGCTTTTTGTTGGACTTGGCTCCTTTAAAACTATGTTAGTTTTTAGGTATGTTTTACATTTACAAGTAACACACACACCAAAAAAATACTGGTCAACAATAACACTGTATATGGAAAACATACCTAAAAAGTAACCAAGTTTTAAAGGAGCCAACTAGTCCAACAAAAGCACTGCTCAACACTGTGCAAAAGTAATGGCCAAAAATAATGGCCAATACAGCAAAAGATTACCTGAAGGCAGAGAGCTGACTTGTAGTTTAAAGAAGTTAAAGTGTTAGGCAGATATGGCATTTTTCATGCCTGATGCCCTAAAGTGTTTGGCACTTTATGTGTCTCTTGTATTTTTGCACAGTTGCACAAGTTAGTGTTGTTGAGCACTGCAGTGCTTTATAATTTATATGGCATTTTGAATGCTTTTGGTTTTGAATTAATGGCATTATTCCTGCCTGATGTTAAAGTGTTGTTTACATTTTATTTTTGCCACTGAAACTTCAACCACATTGAAGTATTTTTTGGAAATACTTTAATAAAAGTTGAAATATTATATTAGAAGTTGTACGTATCATTTTTTGTAAAGTTATTCAAAGGATTATTTAACTAATCAAAGAAAGAACACTAGATTAAGCAAAAAAACAAAAAATTTAAATAATCGTTAGATTAGTCGACTAATCGTAAAAATAATCGATCGATTAGTCGACAGACAAATTAATCGTTAGTTGCAGCCCTAATACACACACATACATACGTACATATACATATATACATACACACACACAAATTGCCACACAAACTATATTGTAACTGAATGTTATTTAAAATATCCTGCCCTTTCCAATCATTGGCACTGTAGGCTCTGTTCACATATTGGCTTTCCGGATTGCAGGCAGAATCAGCGCGATTCGGCTTGTGATCCCAGATCACGGCAAATCGCGGGACACCAGTGCGATCCCCATCACTTCCAATGGTACCCCAAATGCGGTGTGGTTTTGATGTGATCATTCCCTGACAAATCGCGGGACACCTGTCGCCCAAAAGAAGTTCTTGTACTTCTTTTGGGAAACAGGCGTCAGGCAAAATCACAGTCAAATTCTGCAAGTAACAATATGCCAATTGCAAATATATTTGTAAAACGTTCATTACTGCATTAGTTGGTGTATTCTATATCTTTAATAAATATTAAAGGAGAGATACAAACTGATTGTAAAGCTAATCTATTACCCCTCTAAAGCTCCGTACACATAGACCAAATGTTGGGCGGCATCAGCCGGTTCAATAGAAACATTCGGCCCGTGAGGGAGTTCATTAGCAGCCTGTCAGAGGTTCTGAAGATTGCGGTTTGAGTGAGCATATATGCTATCTGACCCTGTGGGATCTTCATCATGAGGATGTTTAAGTGCCAGTTCACACTATTGCGATCACTGACATCGCATATGATTCAGAGCGCACTGCTCCTAAAATCACATGCGATGTCTGTGCAGTGCAAAGTTCAGCCATCCACCTTGTATGGCTGAATTTGAACCGCAACCGCAGTGAACACGCACAGGACCCTTCTTTTGGTCCGCAGCAGAATCGGATCGCATGGTGGTTCACGCCAGTGCGATCCGATTCCTGTGAGAACTGTCAGATCTGGGGGTGTCGTTACTTTGAATTGACACCCCCAGTGTAGCGTATCGCATATGGCAGTGTGAACTGCCTGTGCTGCGGATGCGATGCGGGACCACAAAGTATATTCGCAGTGTTCCCGCATCGCAATAGTGTGAACCGGCACTTAAGCAGCCTGTCTGGGATTTTGAAGATTGCATTTTGAGTGGTCATACTTGCCATCTGACCCTGTGGGGTCTTAATCCTGAGAGGAGTGCATATGCATGCCATGTTGATGGGTCTTGAAGAGCACTCTGAGCATCACATATTTGATTAAAAAGGCACCTAGACTGCACTCCTGGGTTTACCTGACTGCACGCCTCCATTAGGATTTTTATGAACTGAGATTTACTTGCTTTATACATATATTGCCTTATTCAATTATTCACACTGTTTATGGTTTATCTTTGATATATGTATGTGATTTGTTATTCCATTGCATCCATGGAAAGCTATATCTTGATTGCGCTGCACTTGTAGATTTGATTTGGAGGTTTTACTTGGATTGACCTTTAGGCCCCTTTCACACTGTAGAGTCCGTCGGCAGACTATGTTTATCTCAGTGGGGGATCGATCCGCCGATCCCCGCTGAGCAGACAGCTGGCTGCTCTGTCTCCGCGCTGTGTGCCGAGACACAGCTGTCAGGTCCCACTGTTCTCTATGGGGGAAATCGGATGAGAACGGACCGTCTGTCCGTTCTCATCCAATCCGCTCCACTGGACGGATGGAAAATAGGGTTTCCATCCATCCAGATTTGACGGATCGGATGTCAGCGGACATGTCTCCACTGACATCCGATGCCCCATAGAGATGCATGGGGCGTCCGTTCAGATCCACCTGAAAAACTGACAGGCGGATTTGAACAGTCCGCAAGTGTGAAAGGGGCCTAAATGTTCAGCTAGCAGTCTTACACACCTGTTAATTGTACAGCGCTGAGTATATCTGTCTATTTGTACACAAAAGGATAACAAGAGGCTGGAAACCAGTCAAATTCTACAAGTAACAGTATGCCAATTGCAAATATATTTGTAAAAAGTTAATTACTGCATTAGTTGGTGTATTTTATATCTTTAATATTAAAGGAGAGATACAAACTGATTGTAAAGCTAATCTACACATGGGTCAAATGTCGGGTGGCATCAGCCGGTTCAATAACATTCGGCCTGTGTGTACTGCAGCCGTTCTGACAGAAGCTAGATGCTCAGGGCAGCAAATGGCTGAGAGCACTGACTGTAGTGTTCTCCAATTGGGGCATCCCCCCATCAGAATAACATCGGTTAGCACAGTGGCTCTGACCTGAGCTGTGAAGTATTTTTTTCGTTTAGGTCGCTGGGAATCCCTTGGACTCCTCTGCACAATTCGAGAACACTACAGTCAGTGGTCTCAGCCATTTGCTGCCCTGAGCAGCTAGCTTCTGTCAGAACGGCTGCAGTACACACAGGCCGAATATTATTGAACTGGCTGATGCCGCCCGACATCTGGCCTATGTGTAGATTAGCTTTACAATCAGTTTGTATCTCTCCTTTAGATTGCCAAACTATAGGTGTGGTATACATTATGACCTGTAGGTGCAAGGGATTTTATATTAGGGAAACTGGAAGACCTTTCTGGAAATGCATACGAGATCACGTCTATCTGATAAAGAATGGCAAGATGGAATCAGCCATAAGTAGGCATGTAGGGCTTTATCACAATTTCAATCTGTCCGTAATGGAATTTTATGGTCTCGAACATGTCCGGATCTCGGAAAGAGGAGGTGATATTGATCCCCAACTACTAATATAAGAGACAAAAATGGATAGTAACCCTATAGGCTACCAAATCCCCGGGGCTAAACTAATCCATTAGTTATAAACCTTTTTTTATGAAGATTTAGTTCATTGTATATTATATTCTCTTCCTCTTTTGTAAGGATTAATAGATCTATTGATGTAAGATCATGATGTGTTTTTGATGATGATGAGTTCTTGTGGATGATCTAAGACTTCTATAGCAGGGTTACCACCCTTTTGCAGTGAATGTGGAGCATTTCTGGAGCCCATGGGAGACCGGGAAGGCATTTGCCTGTCGGCCTTGGTGGTTGAAGATCACGCATAGATACACCCTTTTTTTTTCCTGGTATTTCCATATAGGGTATGAGGACTACACGATGAACCCACTTTCCTTCCTCAGAGACCAGCTCCTTTGGTTCCATCACATATATTTTCCTATCTTTATCATAGTCTTCCTTGTTGTCACTTTTTCGGGTGTTTTCCCTCACTGACCTTTTTTTTCTCCTGGATGTTGACTTTATGCTGATGTGGGGGCGTTGTGTATTCCTTGGTGGGGTGGGAGAGTACTGCTCAGATTTTGGCAGCTTCTCTGTGGAGTTGACTGACGTGACTCTATGCACCTCACTTCCGGCTATAGCTGGTCCTGCTGGAATCATCATGTCGGCGCCACCGTCCTCCAGCATAGACGGAAGCTTACCCACCCACGCACCCGCCGCCAAACAACCAGCGCGTGGGGACGGGGTTTATCAGCTGGGGGCCATATCTCTCTCCTATACAAATAGGAGAGCAGGACAGAGCTGCAGATAAGATGCTGAGGGGATCTCGTAATTAGAGAGAGGGGTAATATACCAAGGACCATCCATCTTTTTTTTTTTTTTTTTTTTTTTTTAGGAGGTCAGTACTTATGAGACTGTGGGATATTGGAACATTAATTTGTTCCACTGACTCCAATGCCTAGTATTTCTCTAAAGGTAAAATGTTAACTATCACTGATCTAATAGGAGTCAATCGGACACGCCGTCCCCTACATATAGAATTAGTTCTCATGTGACATTCTTTGTTCACAAGCGAGTATCTATTTGTGTGTTACATCCACATTTATATATTCACCATATGTAATGCTTGGAGCAGCCTCCCACTTATCTCCTGTGTGAGTGTGTATAATTTATATTATATATATATATATATATATATATATATATATATATATATATATATATATATATATATATATATATATATATATATAATATAATATAATATAATATATACACACACACACACACACACACACACACACACACTATATCTACCTATTAATTTTTAACAAAATACTGGAGAAACTCTTTAGATTATGTTGCTTTGAATCTATCCCTTTCGTTCCCAATATCTATGCATACGTGCATGTATGGTTTGCACATGAATATGCAAACACCTATGGGGATATGTGTGTATTCAATGAATTACTATATCTTCCCAACTAGAAGATTATTTCACTGTATATGATAGGTGTTATTGACTTCCAGCTGACACCCCTGAACTTGGAATTCCAGAGTGAGATCCGTGGTGAGATCCCCCCCCCCCCCCCCGGTGTGCTAGGGTGTAGGGTGGGGTCATCCAGGTCCCCCCACTCATATTTATTCTCTCCTACAGCTCCAGATGCTCATTATGTGCATGCATGATAGAGATATATATAGAGATATATATATATATATATATATATATATATATATATATATATATATATATATATATATATATATATATATATATATATATATATATATATATATATATATATATATATATTTTTTTTTTTTTTTTTTTTTTTTTTTGGGGGTGTCCTTAGCCTCTTCTTTCTTTGTACTATTATATGATGACTCAAGCATTGTGAAATGACTGTGTAAATATAATAAGATTTATGAAGATTAATGTATTGTATATTTACATCTCCCAGTACTGACCAGGATCCCCTGAAGAAGCTACAAGCGAAACGGGTAGCGATCCTGCAATTTTTGGAGATACCTTGTGGAACCTAGAGAACTTAATTTTGTATCACATGATATTTATATATACTACGGTAAAGCGCTGCCCAAACTGTTGGCGCTATAAAAATCCTGTATAATAATAATAATAATAATACTACTACAGGTATTCCCATAGGCCTCTCCCTTGTGTTGTAGGAGAGAGCCCGCTGTAATGTCATGAGGAAAGATTGCATCTGTTTTTTGTATTGATTTTATATAATATTTTAATGATGTTTAAATAAATGTGTATTTTTTTTTTTTTTTTTTTATGTATAAACACTTGAGTCCATTGCTTCCGGGGGTTATGAGTGGCTACCTTTAAAGTCCCAATTTCTTCTATTCTTCATTCTATTTCAAACTATTTTCGGATGTAGAGCCACTAAGCAATGGAGTCCTGTCTCATATCTTTTTGGATCACCATCTGAACCAAATAAGTTTATCTTGGTCTCATCAGACCACAGGACATGGTTCCAGTAATCCATGGCCTTAGTCTGCTTGTCTTTAGCAAACTGTTTGCAGGCTTTCTTGTGCATCATCTTTCGAGGAGGCTTCCTCCTGGGACGACAGCCATGCAGACCAATTTGATGCAGTGTGTGGTGTACGGTCTGAGCACTGACAGGCTGACCACCTACTCCTTCAACCGCTGCAGCAACGCTGGCAGCACTCATATGTCTTATTTTCCAAAGATAACCTCTGGATATGACGCTGAGCACGTGCACTCAACTTCTTTGGTCGACCATGGCAAGGCCAGTTCTGAGTGGAACCTTCCTGTTAAACCGCTGTATGGTCTTGGCCACTGTGCTGCAGCTCAGTTTAAGGGTCTTGGCAATCTTATTAGAGATCGACCGATTATCGGCAACACATATATAAATCGGGGGCCGATATGCACTTTCCCCGATATATCTGTATCGGCCTTTGGATTTACAGATATTGCCGATATTTTCGCAACGTCACTGCGTGTGTTGCGCGCACACGTTCTGCCTTCTAACACTGCCTCCCATGCCTGCGCGGCCCATACGTGACGCCATTTCACTACGCGCTGCACATGTTCTCTGCCTTAAACCGCGTCCCACGCCTTACACAGCCTCGTTTTACAGCCAACTGCAGTCCGGTCGGGTCACGGTGCCAGGCATCCATCCACCCACAGGCCCTGGCCCCGGCCACCCACCACAGGTTGCCAGCTGCCAGCCATCCAACCTACAACAGAACAGGGTGCCAGCAGGCCAGCCACCCACTCCACAACAGGGTTCCAGCAAGCAAAGCAGCCGCCCAGATGACACCAAGCCAGCCACCCGCCACTGTGACCACACAGTGTTCCAGCAAGCCAGCTACCCACAACAGGCCAGGGTGAATGACACCAAGCCAGCCACCCACCCACCCACCAGTGTTCCTGCAAGCCAGCCACCTATAAAAGGGTGACACCAAGCCACCCACCCACCACAGTGTTCCAGCAAGCCAGCCATCCATAACAGGGTGACACCAAGCCAGCCAGCCACCACAGACTGTTCCTGCAAGCCAGCCACCCATAACAGGGAGACACCAAACTACCCACACTGCCAGGCGTCAGCCTGCAACCCACAACCAGGTGCCAGCAAGCCACCACACTGCCAGGCCTCAGTCACCAACCCACACTGCCAGGCGTTAGCCACCGAGCCACGACAGGGTACCAGCAAGCAACCCACACTGCCAGGCATCAGCCACCAACCTACGACAGGGTGCCAGCAAGCAACCCACACTGCCAGGTGTCAGCCACCAACCCACACTGCCAGGCGTCAGCCACCAACCCACACTGCCAGGCGTCAGCCACCAACCCACACTGCCAGGCGTCAGCCACCAACCCACAACAGGGTGCCAGCAAGCAACCCACACTGCCAGGCGTCAGCCATCAACCCACGACAGGGTGCCAGCAAGCAACCCAAACTGCCAGGCTTCAGCCACCAACCCACAACAGGGTGCCCAGCAGCAGCAGAAACTTCAGCAAGCCATTTTTCTAATCATTATTGTGTCTTTCAAATTGAAATGGATATGGATGAGGAGAGAAAAAGTAAGTGTGGTCTGGGACTATTTCTCGTCTCAACCTACTCCAGGAAAAGCAGCAGTGTGCAACACATGTACAAACATAAGCATGGGATCAGTAACAGCAAAAAAAAAAAAAAAAAATACGTCAAATCTTTGGGCCCATCTAAGAGTTCACCATATTGAATTGTATCATGCAGCACAGAAAAAACAAAATGAATATCAATGTGATTTTGAAATACCTCCTCCACTATCCCAGGCAACAATAACAGATATGTTTGTGAAAAAAAACAGATGTCACTGTCTAGATTCAGATGGAAGATCCCAACTGCTAGACAGAGTAATCACAGAGATGATTGTCACTGATAACCAGCCATTTACAATGGTGTCTGACTCAGAATTTCAGCGGTTGATGTCCATACTTGAGCCAAGCTACACATTGAAGAGCGACAAGTATTATCGAACCGAAATGCTGGCAAAGCTTCACCAAAAGGTCGTTGACAAAGTAAAGGCTATGCTGCAACCAGAGAATGCTGGCAACTCACTCTCATTCACGACGGACTGCTGGTCAAACAGTCAGTCACTAATCATTCTTACATGCCACTTCATTGACAGCGGATGGACAAAAAGGCAATTGGTGCTGAATACAAAGATGATGCAAGGATCCCACACTGAGTACAGTATATTTCTGGGCATGCTTGAAGAATGGGGAATCAACAAAGACCGAGTGATGCTTGCACAACTTCGAGACAGTGGAGCAAACATGCGGAAAGAAATGAGGCTTGCTGATATGTCATACCTCAGTATCATGGCACACAACACCCTCCCAACTTTCAAATGATGGTCTGTCAAGCCAAAGAGCTTTGATTGATATATGTCTTGAGAAGCATGAAGAGATTAAAAATGTTGTGCTTGCAAGTCTTTTGAATCCTCGATACAAGAACCATGCTTTCTCTTCTGATGATGTATTGGCTAAGGCAAAACAAACAATGGCTGACAGAAGATATTCAACAGAAGGTTCCTGACGAAAAGAAATCCAGAACACTATTTTTATGAAGAGCAGCATGCTGCAAAAACAGACAAATGTCCAAAAATATGTCAACGAACAGAAGAGAATCTTAATTAATCGTGGTCGAATTTATCAGGACATTTTCAGTGTTTTATTGGGGCCTCATGTGGAGGATTCAATATATTTCTGAATCTGCAACTATGAGCCTGGATGATGAACTTTATCACGAATTGAAAGAAGCAGTAATTGACAGAAGAAGTGATCCTCTTCAGTGGTGGAGAAAAAACAAGGTACACTACAAAAGACTTGCTTCCCTTGCTAGAAGATACCTCTCTCTCTCTGCTCCTCTGTCCTCCACTCCTCCTGAGCATGTTTATGAAGTGGCAGCATTGTTGTATGAACAAAACAGAAGACCTTTAACAGGTGACCATGGACATGCTGAAATGTTCTGCTTTCTGCATTATAACATTGTTCTACTTAACTGGGAGTATTGAAAAGAGTAGTGTCCACTCCACTCCAATCCACTGTGTAGCTGTTGCCTAGCTTTTTTCTAGCAGTTTTGCACTGACTGCAGTAGTTGCAGTGAGTGTCCTACTGCTAAGAGTCCAATCCAATGTCTAGCTGTTGCCTAGCTTTTTTTCTAGCAGTTTTGCACTGACTGCAGTAGTTGCAGTGAGTGCCCAACTGCAGAGGTAGTCCACTGAGTGACACCAATTCACTGTGTAGCCGTTTCCTAGATTTATTTTTCTAGTAGTTTTGCACTGACTGCAGTAGTTGCAGGGCCATACTGCAGACATAGGTAGTCCTCCACTGACTCCAGTCCAATCCACTGTGACATGCCTTTTTTTCTAGCAGTATTGCACTGACTGCACTGCAGTAGTGAATTAAAAATATTGCAGTGAGTGTGTCCACTACTGCAGCACTTTATTATGCATTAATGCACAATCAGATGATGTGAAATGCAAATGTCCCTGCAAATGCACTTTTAATGTCAGTTTTCATGCAGTTAAGGTGTGAAAGATTAACATGTTTATTAAGAGATTTCTGTCGAAATTTGTGTTTTTTGAGCAAAAATTTTTCGGGTGTGAAAATATCTGCCAATACTGATATGCGATCGGCAAAATATCGGTATCAGCAACGAAAAAACGATATTGGTCGATCACAACTTCTTATAGCCTAGGCTATATGTAGAGCAACAATTCTTTTTTTCAGATCCCCAGAGTGTTTTGCCATGAGGCGCTATGTTGGAACTTCCAGCGAGCAGTATGAGAGGGAGAGCGATAACACCAAATTTAACACACCTGCTCCCCATTCACACCTGAGACCTTGTAACACTAACGAGTCACATGACACCAGGGAGGGAAAATTACTAATTGGGCCCAATTTGGACATTTTAACTTAGGGGTGTACTCACTTTTGTTGCCAGTGGTTTAGACACAAATGGCTGTGTGTCGAGTTATTTTGAGGGGGACAGCAAATTTACACTGTAAGGGCTCTTTCACACGGGCGCTCCGTATGTCCGTATTTCATCCCATTTTTTTGCGGATCAAAAACGGACATAATGCATGTCAATGGGATTGCGGATGTCAGCGGATGACCATCCGGGGACATCCGATTTTCGTCCTTTCAGTTCTGTTCCCGTTTTTTGGAACAGAACAGAACCCTATTTCCTGGTGCCTCCATGGCAGCATACATATGGTTGGTTGCTCCGCCCTCAACCAACCCACAGGACCTCTAACTCTATAAAAAGTCAGAACTGCCCCCCCTCACGCCATTCTTTTTTCTGTCCTCAAGCCTGCAGGATCACGATCAGCCCTTACTGCACCACCACGTGGTGTTACCATTACAGGGTCATGCTCCCCTGTAGGATGGAGTCCCAGGGCTTAGGCTGCTAAAGGCGCCAACAAGACTGGGAGCCTGTTTTTCTGTGGATCTTTTTCCAGGTGAGGAGTCTGGATCGGCCCCCTCCTCTTGGGAACACCCCCCCCCCTCCTGGTTTGGGGGCTTCCCCAGCAACTCTGATGCCTGCTGTATTAGATAATTACCCTGTCTTACTTCTTTTGCTTCATGCGGTGTGACAATGGAGTGCTGGTGAGTGGATGCGCAGCCTAGCATGCCTTCTGGAGTCCCCTGGGCGCTTCGCGCCGCCACTTAGCTTCCTATTTGTCTGATAGGTATTTATATGGCCAGCCTGACTCAGTATGGAGGTGGATGTCAGCAGCATAGCATCTCCCTGCTATGAAGGATTGTGATCTTTCTATTTACTTTTGTGTTGTTTCTTCCCCTTTGTCCCAGCCGTCTCCCGTAGTCCAGTTACACAAAAAGATCCTCAACATTCCGCTAGGTAAGAGGCTGCACCATTTAGGTAAGTTTAAAAAAAAAAAGAGCACCGGGCGTATGAAACATCAAATTTTCTATGTTTCATCTCAGCCCGCAACGCCGATCATCCCGCAGGGACTCACCGGACAGAAGGTCCAGAGGTCACAGCCACTCAAAACATGACCAGCATCATTTGTCTACCTCTCGCACATCGCACAAATCTTGCAGATCACCCCAATCTGGAAGGGCCACGCCACAACGCAGCTCCACCCGACCTGGGGACAAAGCATGCTGGGTCTGTGGTAGACAGGCCCTGCCGGGTAAACTGGTCTGCGAGCCATGTTTTTTAGAGGCCACGGGGGATCGGGAGAAAGAAAAGCAAGAGTCCATTGACACGATGAAGAAGCTGATTAAGGACTCAATTCGAGAATTGGATTTGTCCCAGGATCTGGTGGCTCCGACTACAAGGGGAGGGCCCCTTGCGACTCCAATCCAAACAGCAGGTTCCGGCTCCAGTTCAGAGGACGACGGGGACGCAGCAGTGGAAAATGCGTCTGCCTTTGATTTTGGATTAATCGGCCCCTTCGTGGTAGCGGTTAAAGACACAATTGAATGGGAGGAGACACCTGAACCCCCTGCCAAGTCCAGGAAATACTTTCCCCACCTGAAGAAAAAAACCCCAACCTTCCCACTTATGGAGGAGATAAGAGACCTGGTGACAGATGAGTGGAGGAAGGTGGACAGGAGACCAGTCGCCTTTAATCGCTTTAGCAAATTTTACCCTCTGGCGGAGGCGGACGCTCAACTTTTTGTTGGCATGCCGTCAGTGGATGCATCGGTCATGAGGCTGGCCAGAAACACAACTTTACCCTTAGAGGACGCAGTCTCCTTCAGAGATGTCTTAGATCGAAGGATAGATGCTGATCTAAAGAAAGCATACCATGCGGCCGGGGGGGCTTGCAAGCCGGCAGTGGCTCTAACCTCAGTATCCAGAGCAGTACGTGCCTGGACTGATAATATAGAGAGTTGGCCCTCAAGCAGGGCCTAGACACAGACCAGATTGTGAAAGCGCTGGATGAGTTGAAATTGGCGTCAGATTTTGTGGCAGAGGCAGCCATTGATACTCTGAAATGTTCCGCCAGAGCCATGCTATATTCAGTCACGGCGAGAAGCGCACTTTAGCTAAAACCATGGGCCGTGGATCCCTCCTCCAAGCAAATGTGGTGCCGCATATCCTACGATGGAAAGGCCCTATTTGGCGAAAAGCTGGATACAGCGATTACCAGAGTTACGGGGGGCAAGAGCGGCCTGATTCCCCAGGACAGGAATAAGAGCAAGAAGTTTGCGGCAAGAGTGGTTTTCCAGCAGAAAGCCAGAGAAGCCAGGACATACTGTCCAGGGAGAAAATATAGAAGAGGCTGGAAGGGCTCCCAAGCTACCTTTCTGAGAATGGGGAAACAGAAGACAGCTACCTCTGCACAGGAAGGCCAGAAGTCCTTTTGACTTCTTGCCCACCCAAACCGGTCCAGTGGGTGCTTTCGCTCAGGTTTGGGTGGAATCCTGCTCGGATCATTGGGTCGCCTCTACGATCCTTCAGGGGCATTTTTTTGGAGGTTCAAACGCCATCCGCCCTGGTTTTCCTTTCTACCCACCAGGATTCCAATATCCGAGGAGAAGTGCAAGATTCTCCTACAATATGTCCAGACGTTAGTTCAGCAGCAAGCAGTGGTACCGGTTCCGGACTCGGAAAGACTCTTAGGCTTTTATTCCCCAGTCTTTTTGGTACATAAAAAGTCTAGAGGATGGAGGCCGGTTCTGGATCTGAAGCGGTTGAACAGGTTTATCCGCCTCGAACGGTTCAAGAGGGAATCTCTCAACACGGTCATCCTAATGGTGCAACCAAACGACTGAATGATCTCTATAGGTCTTCAGGATGCGTATCTGCATATACCGATACATTGCGACTTCCAGTCGTTCCTAAGGTTCAAGATAGGGGAACTTCACCTGAAGTTCCGCTGTTTGCCTTTCGGCATATCCACAGCCCCCAGAACCTTCAAAGTGTTGGTGGCAATCCTAGCACATCTCCCCGGCTTTCAACAGGGGTTTCTATCCCAGTGGAGGAGGAGGTCCCTTTCCCAGGAAGTATTGATCACAATATCGATGAAGTCCAGTTTGTGGTGGTGGACGAAGCCGCCCAACCTTCTAAACCACTGCCATCTTGGCCCCATCTCACGGATCACGCTTACATCCGATGCAAGTCGGTTGGGCTGGGGTGCACACTTCAGAGACCAGTTGATCCAAGGGAGATGGCAGTTCGACTCGGAGGACGTAGTATCAAACATTCTGGAGCTGAGGGCAGCCTGGGAAGCTAGATCGCACTTGGCACCTCATCTCGCGGGCAACTCCCTCTTATTACGCATGGACAACAGAGCGGCGGCGGCCTACGTTCAGAACCAAGGGGGAACCCACAGCAGGTCATTGTCACGCGAAGTGGCCCCGATCTTAGCATGGGCCGAGGAGAACCTAGTAAACCTTTGGGCGGTCTATCTGCCAGCCCTCCAGAATCATCTGGCGTATCACCTGTCCAGGGAATTCATCAGCAACAACGAATGGTCCCTGGACAATTCCGTGTTTCGGTGGATCTGTCAACACTGGGGCAATCCTCAGTGGGACCTGTTTGCATCCCCACAGAATGCCAAAACACCTTGTTTCTTCACAAGATGCCCTGCCCAGAAGTCAGCGGGAGTAGATGCCTTGGTGCAGCCATGGTCCTTCCAAGTCGGGTATGCATTCCCTCCTACCCCACTGATTCTCAGATTCCTTCAGCGCCTAACAGGGGAGGAAGTGACCATCCTGGCAGTGATTCCCTATTGGCCGAAGAGGCCTTGGTTCACGCTGCTGACCCAGCTGTCTCTTTGCAACCCTCTAGTCCCTCCGAAGTTCCCCTGTCTCCTTTCTCAGGGGGACTACACCCACCCGCATCCAGAAATCCTGGATCTGAGGGCTTGGAAGTTGAGCAGAAGAGGTTGGAGGAATTAGGATGCTCTCCTGATGTAATCCAAACGTTGCTCCAGGCCAGGAAATCGACCACTAATAGCTCCTACTACAGAATATGGCAGAAGTTTTCAGAATTTGCCAAATCCAACAAATTTAACCCAATGAAGCCAGGTGTGCAGGACATTCTACTGTTTCTACAGAAAGGTCTGGATTTAGGTCAAGTTTCAGCCTTATCAGCCCTGACAGACATCAGATGGGTCTTACATCCTCTGATAGAGCGGTTTCTGAAGGCAGTATTGAGGTTGAGACCACCTAGAAAAACATTGTACCCGAAGTGGGATTTGCCTTTGGTGCTGGATACTCTAGCAGCACCTCCATATGCTCCTACTGAGGACTGTACTCTGGAAGATATTACTCCTAAAACGTTTTTCTCATAGCCTTCACTTCAGGCCGTAGGGTTTCGGAAATCCAAGCCTCGGGGGCTCACGACCAATCCATCAATTCATACCTAAGGTGCCAACCGCTTTCCACTGTATTTAGGAATGGGTTCTCCCAGCCTTTGAAGAAGATCCAGCTACATCAAAATTGCATGAACTGGATGTTGCAAGAAATCTACGTCGGTACATCGATTTAACGCAGCCTTTCCGCAAGGACCAACGCCTATTTATCATTCCAAACGGAGGTAGGAAAGGCTTGGCAGCTTCAAAAAGAACTATCGCAAGCTGGATTGTACGTCTGATTCAAAGAGCTTATCAGGCTAGCGGTCTTCCAGTGCCTAAAGCAATCAATGCTCACTCGACGCGGGGGATAGCCTCTTCTTGGGCAGTTCTAGCACAGGTCTCTCTGGAAACAATTTTTCATGCAGCCAGTTGGTCCTCATTTAATACCTTCATGATCCATTATAGCCTGGACCCAGTTGCTCTAACTTCCTGGGATTTTGGGAAGAAAGCGTTGCAATTGGCGGTCTTGTGAATCCTAATAAACTGTATTTCTATGCAGTATCCCTCCCTATGAGCGAGTTATTTGCCATATGTATGCTGCCATGGAGGCACCAGGAAAATGGAAAATTGAATACTCACCTTTCCGTAATTTTCCTTTCCTGGTGCCTATCCATGGCAGCATACGCCCTCCCTTTACGTAATCTGCATTTTTGAGTCTAGTTACAAGAATGGCGTGAGGGGGGGCAGTTCTGACTTTTATAGAGTTAAAGAGGTCCTGTGGGTTGGTTGAGGGCGGTGCAACCAACCATATGTACGCTGCCATGGATAGGCACCAGGAAAGGAAAATTACGGAAAGGTGAGTATTCAATTTTCCGTTTTTTCTTCCGTTTAAAAAACCGAATGGATGCAAAATCCGCAATCCCCATAGACATACATTATGTCCGCATATCATCCGCAAACGGATGGGATGATATGCGGACATACGGAGCGGATGACACAAGTGTCATCCGTGTCCATGAAAAAAAAAAAAAAGTGCCGCAGCGAAATAAAAAAAAAAAAAAAAAAAAAAAACACGGATCAGCCGTGTGAAAGAGCCCTTATACAAGCTGTACACTCACTACTTTACATTGTAACAAAGTGTCATTTCTTCAGTGTTGTCACATGAAAAGATATAATAAAAAATATTTACAAAAATGTGAGGGGCCTAAGCATAGTTCTTGTCACCGCAGCAAGACCCTAATGGCTAGATATATTTGTAGATAACAGAGATAATGTTGCCTCAGAATATCCAATTCCATAGACATGTTTTCAAAAGACTTCAATAAGGATTGACCTGCTGTAATCAACCAATTTTGCCTCCAGGTTTGAAAAGCTACACACACTCTACTACTGGGAATGATGGATTATACTGAATTGGCAGATACTTTGAAACACAGGGAGGCATTTCTTGCTTTTATCCTTCATCTCTTTACACACAACTATTGTATCCCTATAGAACAGATTTGATTTTCAATCTAGAGGCAAATTTCTTATCTTAATTTGTACACTGCTCAAAAAAATTAAAAGGAACAATTTTAAATAAGAGAATAGCATCAAGTAAATTAAACTCCTGGGATATTGATCTGATCAGTTAAAGAGCAATGTGGGGATCAATGAAACAACCTCCAAAACAGAATGGTTAAACAGGTGGAGGCCACTGAAACTTTTTCCCCTGCTCATCTTTTCGGACAAATTTTTCACTAATTTTGCATTTGGCTAGGATCAGTGTCACTACTGGTAGCATAAAGGCAATACCTGGACCCTATAGAGGTTTGCACAGGCATTCCAACTACTCCAGGATGTCACATCAATATGTGCCATTGCCAGAAGATTTGCGGTCTTCCACCACAGTCTCAAGAGCATGGAGGAGATTCCAGGAGATTGACAGTTACTCTAGAAGAGCTGGAAAGGGCCGTAGAAGGTCTTTAACCCATCAGCAGGACTGGTATCTGCTCTTTTGTGCAAGGAGGAACAGGATGAGCACTAAGGGCCCAACGTCCTTTAGTGGGCCCTGTACTCACTGCCCGCCACCGTGGAGCTCGATTGCCATTGAACACCAGAATTGGCAGGTCTGCCACTGGCGCCCTGTGTTTTTCACAGATGAGAGCAGGTTCACCCTGAGCACATGTGAAAGTCTGGAGAGGCCATGGAGAACGTTCTGCTGCCTGTAACACTGTTCAGCATGACTGGTCTGGGGAGGCATATCCATGGAGGAACACACAGACTACAGGCTACAGTCTACAGGCTAGACAATGGCACCCTGACTGCCATTAACCACTTAAGCCCCGGAAGATTTTACCCTCTTCCTGACCAGGGGGTATTTTGCGATTCGGCACTGCGTGACTTTAACGGACAATTGCGTGGTCGTGCGACGCTGTACCTAAACGAATTTGACGTCCTTTTTTTCCCCACAAACAGAGCTTTCTTTTGGTGGTATTTGATCACCTGTGCGATTTTTTTTGATCATGCGCTATAATCAAAAAAAGAGCGACAATTTTGCAAAAACAACAATATTTTTCAAATTTTTTATATGAAATTCCCTAAAAAAAAAAAAAAAAAAAAAAAAAAAGTAAAAATAAATTTTTTTTTAAATTTTTGGCCAATGTTTGGTACAAAAAAAAAAAAAAAAAAAAATCACAATAAGCGTATTTTGATTGGTTTGCGCAAAAGTTACTGCGTTTACTAACTATGGGAAAGATTGTCATTTTTGTTGTATTTTTTTTTTTTTTTTAACGAGTAATGGCGGCGATCTGCGATTTTTTTTGCGGTACTGCGACATTGCGGCGGACAGATCGGACCCTTGACTGACATTTTTGACACTTTTGGGGGTACCAGTGACATTACTGCAGTAATCAGTGCTATACATATGCACTGTTACTGTAAAAATGACACTGGGAGGGAAGGGGTTAACTTTATTGGAGAGGGAGGGGTTAAGTGTCCCCCTAGGGGTGTGTTTCTTACTGTGATTGGATGTGGCTGTGTGTGTGTAACAGCACAGATCAACGGTCCTACATAGCAGGACCGAGTGATCTGTGCTTTTACACAGGGGAGAATGACAGGCGGCTGTGCTTACATTAGCCGCCTGCCTTTCTCCCCGACGATCGCAAGTGTCCGCCGGTCACACGCTCCGGCTTCTTCGGGTACAAGCGGGGGCGGGAGCGCGCCTCCGGCGGTGCGCGCTCGTTCCCTATTCGCTCCCAGGCTAGTGACGTACCGGTACGTCACTTTGCCTGGGAGGGGCTGACCGCCGCCGTATATTGTCAGGCGGCAGTCGGCAAGTGGTTAAGTATTGAGATGAAATCCCTGGATCCATTGTCAGACCCTACGCTGGTGCAGTGGGTCCAGGGTTCCTCCTTGTGCACGACAATGCCCGGCCTCATGCTGCGAAGGTATGCAGCCAATTCCTGGAGGATGAAGGAATGATACCATTAACCGGTACCCACACTTGCCTGACCTAAATCCAATAGAACCCCTTTGGGACATTATGTTTTGGTCCATCTGACGCCACCAGGTTTCACCTCAGTCTGTTCAGAAGTTCAGTGATGACCTGGTCCAGATCTGGCAGGAAATTCCCCAGGACACCATCAGTCGTCTCAAAAGGAGCATGCCCCAATGTTGTCAGGCATTCATTCAAGCACGTGGGGGCCATACAAACTACAAAGTACCATTTTGAGTTGCTGCAATGAAATTTCAGCAAAATGGACTAGCCTGCTGACTCATTTTTTCCACTTTGATTTTTGGGCTAGCCTTAAAATTCAGCCCTCTATAGCTTGATCGTTTTTATTTCCATTAAATGATGTTGCATCATTTTGTTCCTAACACATTACCCAGTCCATAACAGTATAGGATATCCAGCATGATATTTTTCCCCCATTTAGATCTGATGAGTTTTCAAAGTGTTGCTTTAATTTTTTTTTGAGCAGTATATTAAGAAAGAGAGACTCCAGGGGGGAGGTTTGTTCTGTCTGTATATATAAATTAGAATACCTTGATGACAATGTTAGCCAACCCAAAGCTTGTCTCAACAAGCAAGCCAAATTCAAAGTCCGATATTTGGAAGACCAAGACCGCCTTTATTCTTCGGCAGGGAGAGAGTAGACTTGTAGTCTCTTCCGCATGTCGCAAAAACGTAGTCACTGCCTTCGTTAGACTCACATCTTTATGCTTAAAGTGGTTGTAAAGGTAAAATATTTTTAAAGAAATTTTTGTAGAAATTTTTTTTTTTTTTTTTTTAAGTGCAGCTCTCCCCCCCCCCCCCCCCCCAATACTAACCTTAGCCCGATCTCGGTCCAGCCCTGTAAACGTCTGCAGCAGCACTTCTCCCCTCTCTGGGCTCTGACAGGCTTGGCTGGGAGCCATTGGCTCCTGCTGCTGTCAGTCAAAGGGAGAGAGGCTGTGTATCAGAATAGATGCGATTGGCCCGGCTTGGGAAAGACTGCACAAATGCTCCCATAGGAAGCAGCTTGGGGGGGGGGGGGGGGTGTAAGAGTCGGGAGCAAAGGAGGGGGACCAGAGAAGAGAATCAGGGCTGCTGTGTGCAAAACCACCGCAAAGAGCAAGTATGTATAACTTTTTTTTTTTTTTTTTTTAATTTAAATATACAACACAACCGGAAGCGGTACCCGTTCCTTACGAATAGGCCTGTACAATCTTCTGTCTGATCCATTTTGATATGGTCGCCGCAGGAAGCAGCCATACCCTTCCGAGGTCCCTCAGAAAGGACAAAGAGAGAATCCGATTTTCGAAAGGATTTAGTCGACGACAGGTAAACCCTGATCGCCCTGACAACATCCAAAGAATGCAAGGCAACCTCCTTAGGATGCTGAGGATTCGCGCAGAGCGAAGGTAAAACAATGTCCTCATTAAGGTGAAAATCGGAAACCACTTTTGGAAGAAAGGACGGGTTAGGTCGCAAGACCACCTTATCCCTATGAACCACCAGGTAAGGGGAGCGGCAGGATAACGCCGCCAATTCCGACACTCTGCAAGCCGAAGTGATCGCCACCAGAAAGGCAACCTTTCTAGACAGCAGAGGTAACAAAATTTCCCTGATGTTTTCAAACGGGGAACATTGTAACACGGACAACAACAGCCATGCCGTTAAAGCAGGATTACTGTACAAACTAATGAAGGTAGGTATGGACCATAAGGTGAGTACCTGGATAGAGAACTGGCTACAGGGGAGAGTCCAGAGGGTGATGATTAATGGGGAGTACTCGGATTGGGCGGGTGTGGAAAGTGGGGTCCCCCAGGGTTCTGTCCTGGGACCAATCCTGTTTAATTTATTTGTAAATGATCTAGAGGAGGGGATATCTAGTACAATCTCAGTATTTGCGGATGATACTAAACTAAGCATGCCAATATCTTCTATGCGGGATGTGGAAACATTACAAGCGGACCTGAACAAAATAACGGGGTGGGCAACTACATGGCAGATGAGGTTTAATGTTGAAAAATGTAAAGTAATGCACTTGGGGGCCAGAAACCTGAAAGCAAGCTACTCACTAGGGGGGGAACCTCTGGGTGAGTCTAGGATGGAAAAAGAATTGGGGGTACTGGTAGACAACAGGCTTGGCAGTGGCATGCAATGCCAAGCCGCTGCAAGCAAAGCCAACAGAATACTGGGATGTATAAAAAAGGGGATTCACTCCAGAAATAGAGAGATTATTCTCCCGCTCTACAAGACTCTGGTCCGGCCACATCTGGAGTATGCTGTCCAGTTCTGGGCTCCGGTCCTCAGGAAGGATGTGCTGGAATTGGAAAGAGTCCAGAGAAGGGCAACAAAAATAATTAGGGGAATGGAGGACATCAGCTATGAGAAAAGACTACAAGCACTGAACCTATTCTCTCTGGAGAAGAGACTATTGAGGGGGGATATGATATCAATGTACAAATACTGTACTGGCGACCCTAGCATAAGGAACAAACTATTCAGAGTAAGGGAATACAATAAGACACGTGGCCACTCACTAAAACTAGAGGAAAGGCGGTTTAACCTTAAAATGCGTAAGGGGTTCTTCACTGTAAGAGCAGTAAGGATGTGGAATTCTCTTCCACAAGCAGTCGTATCAACAGGGAGCATTGATAGTTTCAAAAAACTATTAGATGGGCACCTTAGAGACGACAACATACAGGGGTATACAATGTATGGTTAAAAGCAAACACACACACACACACACATCATAGGTTGAACTGGACTGATGTCTTTTTTCAACCTCACTAACTATGTAACTATGTAGGATGGAAGATCGGTCCCTGAGACAGTAGATCTTCTCGCATTGGCAGCCGCCACGGAGGCTCGACAGCCAGGTGAACGATGTCCACGTACCAGGACCGGCGTGGCCAGTCCGGCGCCACCAGAATCACCAATGTTGGTTCCGAGGCCAACCTGCAAAGGAACCTGGACAACAACTGAAGCGGAGGAAAGGCATATATCAGACGATACTGATGCCAAGGCCCCACAAGCGCATCCGCAGCGTCTGCCAGAGGATTGCGCGTTCTTGCCACGAACCTTTCCACCTTGTTGTTTAGCCGAGACGCGAACAGATCCACATCCGGAGATCCCCATTTTGCACACAGCATTTGAAATACCTGCGGGTGCAGGGACCATTCCCCCTGGTCCAGGGTCTGGCGGCTCAGATAATCGGCCTGCCAATTCTCTACACCTGGAATGCGAACTGCCGATATATCGCCGGGACATGAGTCTCAGCCCAAGACAGAATACCGGTCACTTCCTGGGCACTCCTGGTGCCCCCTTGGTGGTTGATGTAAGCCACCACAGTGGCATTGTCCTTCTGCACCCGTACAGGACGGCCCCGGAGACGATCCGACCAGTGGAGCAGGCACAGCCTGATCGCTCTCAATTCCAAAATGTTTATTGGAAGGGAGGATTCCTCCTCCGACCAAGTGCCCTGGGCAGACAGGTTGCCCAGGACGCCACCCCAGCCCGACAGGCTGGCATCTGGTTAACACCGTCCACAGAATTGGCCGGAAGGATTTTCCTTCCGACACAGTCGGGGACTGAAGCCACAAGAGATCCATTCTGGTTTGGCGACTCAGACACTCTCAGGTTCAATGACTGAGGTAGTCTGTCCCACCTGGCCAGGATCTCCACTTGGAGAGATCGCGTGTAAACTGTGCAAATGGTATCGCCTCGAAGGCTGATACCATCAACCCCAGGGACCGCATACAGGTCCTGAGTGACGAGGATTTGTTGTCCCTGAGGGACCTGACCTCGGACTGCAGGGTCCGGAGCTTGTCCTCCGGTAAGAACACCTTTGCTTGAGCAGAGTCCAGAACCATTCCCAAATATGGGAGACGAACCAAAGGAGACAAAGTCGACTTCTGAACGTTGATGGTCCAACCGAACTCCTGGAGTGTCTGGACCGTAGTGGTCAGATCGTGCAGCAGGCTCTGACTGGCACTCAATCTTAACAGGAGATCGTCCAGATAACCCAAGACCGCAATGCCCTGCGCCCGCAGCAGCCCCAGAACAGGAGCCAGCACTTTGGTAAAGACCCTTGGAGCCAAAGCGACACCGAAAGGTAATGCCACGAACTGATAGTGTTCCTCCGCGACAACGAATCGGAGGTACCTCTAATGACCCTCGAATATGGGGATGTGTAGATACGCATCCTTCAGGTCGATAGAGGCCAGGAATTCTCCCGGGCTCAGAGAGGCTACCACCGAGCGGAGCGATTCCATGCGGAATTTTCGAACGCGCACGAAGCGGTTCAGAGCTTTCAAGTCCAGAATCGGACGCACTTTGCCCTCCTTTCTGGAGCACAGTGAACAGATTCGAATAAAACCCCCGAAACCTGTCCCGATGAGGCACCGGGACGATTACCCCCTGAGCGAGGAGATCCTGTACCGCTTGATGCAGGTCCTGTAACCGCCCTGGGGTCAAATGAAGATTTGAGGGAAAGAATCTGTCCGCCGGCCGTGAAAGAAATTCGATCTTGTACCCTGATCGAACGATTTCCTGAACCCACCTGTCCTGAACTCTGAGCAGCCAAGGTTGGAGGAAACCGCGCAAACGTCCCCCCACCCCTGAAATGGGTGAGGACGCCCCTTCAGGCAGAGGCGGACTGGGCCGCCGCACCAGCTTGGCCGGATTTTTGTTTGCCGGCCCAGGGCTTTCTCTGGCCACCCTGGCCCTTGAAGGGTTTTCCATTGTACTGTGACTTGAAGGCACGAAAGGAACCCTGATTAGGTTTAAAGTCGGGACCCCGCTTGCCGCGGAAAAACTTGCCCTTAGGATTCTGGGGTAGCAGAGTGCTCTTGCCCCCAGTGACTCCCTTAACCAATTCTTTCAGGGATTCCCCAAAAAGGCGAGACCCCGCATCGGGAATGTCAGCCACCACCTTCCTGGATTTCTGGTCAGCTGACCAGCTCTTCAACCAGATCAGCCGACGGTTAAGCACCGCGACACTGGATAGGCGCGCAGCCAAAGGGGCCTCATTTAAGGCCGCATCGCACAAATCCATGACCCCTTGATAAATCTGGTCCCCCATCTCCACGGTAGTGGGAGGGGCAGAATCAGCCACGAGTGTGCGTCTGAGCACCTTGGTCCAGTCCGCCACAGCCTGAGCTGCCATGACAGAGGCGAAATTAGGCCTGAGCATGGAACCCGCCACCACATAATTGTGACGGGCAAGCGATTCCAGCCTCCTATCCATAGGATCCCTAAATACCGGAGAATCTTCGGTAGGAACCAGTGTAGCCTTGTTCAATCTGGCTAGTGTGATCCACTTGAGGAGCCACACACCAGCGTGCAACCGTAGTAGACGAAAAAGGATAAAGAAGTTGAAACCCTTCTAGGCACCGCAAAGGTGTGTTTCAAATTGCGCCATTGTTCATTCAGTGTGATGAAACTCAGCGGGGCAGGGAAAAACCTGCGCCGTTTTACGTGTCCTGTGTGTACCAAAAGATGACACAATGCCCGGAGGATTGGGCTCATCCTCTAAATGTAGTGTTTCTTTAATGGCAGAAATCAGCGCATCCATAGCCGCGCGTTCCTCCGGCGTCCCGGGGGGGGGGGGGGGAAAATCATCCACCCCTGTAACCTCCGCCTCCCCCTCAGACTCTTGCAGGTCCTGAGAAGAGCGAGACCCTGAAAGGGGCACGCTACCTACAGCAACCATGTCACATTCAGAATCAGAAGAAAAATAAATCCTAGGCCTTTTTCTAGCAGCGCGTTCAGACATTAGCACATCCATTTTGGACACCAAAGACGCCACAACAGCAGCCAGATTAGTCAGAGTAGAGGATTCAGAAGAACTTGAATCCCCCACCAAAGCTGGAGGGAATTTGCTGTCCTGAGATTCCATTGCAAAAAAAAAAAAAGTGTTTTTTTTTTTTTTTTTTTTTTAAATGAGGTACTGGCCCTTAAGAGCGCCGCGGACCCCCGCAGCACACCGCTACAATGGCTGTAGAACACAGACCCCCCGCAGGGACAAACTGAGCCAGGAAGATTGCACAATGGAGGAAAAGAAAAGGACAGCAGGACAGAGCCCCAGAAGTATGTTACCAGCTCCTTCGGTCGCTTCAGAGTAAAGGAAGGAAGTGATGTCACCGCAGAGACTGAACAGAGGCTGCAGGCTAAGGAAACATGGATGCCTATGCAAAGCAATGAGAGGCTTCGGCAAGATGGCCGCCGACATGTGCTCGGAACGATCGTTGCCACACACAAGATGGCATCGCAAGGCGCCAAAATACACTACACACAATGCTATACAAGCGCCCACAGTGAAGCAGACATGCTGCCCACACCAAAAATGGCGGACCGGCGGTTTTTAAACCCGCAGCGGTCGCCACGCTAGTCTGTACCTCCAAGCACCTCAGTGACACATGAGGGATCCCCCAAATCCCACACAGTGCAGGCTGTGAGAGAAAAAACCCCCGCAGGGACCAGGATCAGGGAGCCCAAAAACGCACAGACATAGGGGACACCACAGACACAGAGGACTGCTGACCCCAGACAGAGGCCCCACACAGAGTGTACTTACCTGTACCCGATGGTGTGGGGTGCCTCATAAGAAACGGAAAACCGCCCACCCTCAGATGCCGCCAGCCAAAAACGCAGGCCACCAGGAGTGCACGGACGAACCGTGCATGTGTCCGGTGAGGTAGCCACCCCACAAGGCTGCATCCCTGAGGACAGGGATGGGTAGTTTGAGGCCAGGGCGAACACATAGCCTGTGAAACGCTCGATGGCCGGCTGAGATTCCATCTGATCCTCTGTCCTGGAGAACCTGGACGACCAGTCCGATTCCTAGCTCCGCAACTCCATCTTCATCCGAAGATCCGACTAACTAAAAGCTGACAAAATAAACAGCTAGCAATGCAAAGAAAAAAATGACATTTTCAGAAAATAAAATCATAAAATAGAAGAAGGCTGAGACTGTAGCCCCAGCACAGGGAAGCCTGACTACTCCTGAACTAGGCAGAAGACAAACTGAGTTGAGATGGCTATTGCAGGAGGGGTATTGGACCAGTGGGACAGCCCCCATGGGTGTGTCTATGGAAATGGGGAATTTTTTTTCTTAACAAAAGTAGAGTTATGCTTTAACAAGATTTTCTTGAATCGTTCAAAATCATCCAGTCCAGATTTATTACTGCCCATGTTTTTAATCATACTTCTAAAAGCGCAACTCTACTTTTGTTGAGAGAAAAAAAAAAAAAAAAAAAAAAAATTCCCCTCCGGGTAATCTACAGTGCATCCGGACAGTATTCACATTGCTTTACTTTTTGCACATTTTATGTTTCAGCCTTATTCCAAAATTGATTAAATAATTTTCCTCAAAATTCTACAAACAATACCCAATAATGACAATGTGAAAAGTTTGTTTGAAATCTTTGCAAAAAAAAAAAAAAAAAATGTACATAATTATTTACAGCCTTTGCTCAATACTTTGTTGAAGCCCCTTAGGCACCAATTACAGCCTCAAGTCTTTTTGGAGTATGATGCTACAAGCTTGGCACACCCATCTTTGGGCAGTTTCTCCCATTCTTCTTTGCAGGACCTCTCAAACTAGAATCAGGTTGGATGGGGAGCGTTGGTGCACAGCCAGTCCCAGATCTCTCCAGAGATGTTCAATCAGCTTCAAGTCTGGGCAACTGAAGGACCTTCGCAGGGTTTTCCCATAGCCACTCCTTTGTTATCTTGGCTGTGTGCTTAGGGTCTTTGTCCTGTTGGAAGATGAACCTTCACTCCAGTCTAAGGTCCAGAGTGCTCTGGAGCAGGTTTTCATCAAGGATGTCTCTGTACATTGCTGCATTCATCTCTCATTCGTTCCTGACTGATCTCTCAGTTCCTGCCGCTAAAAAACATCCTCACAGCATGATGCTGCCACCACCATGCTTCACTGCAGGGATGGCCAGGTGATGAGAGGTGCCTGGTTCCTCCAGACATGATGCTTGTCATTCAGGTCAAAGAGTTCAACATTTGCTTCATCAGACCAGAGAATTTTGTTTCTCATGGTTTGAGAGTCCTTCAGGTGCCTTTTGGCAAACTCCAGATGGGCTGTCATGTGCCTTTTACTGAGGAATGGCTTCAGTCTAGCCACTCTACCATACAGGCTTGATTGGTGGGGTGCTGCAGAGATGGTTGTTCTGGAAAGGTTCTCCTCTCTCCACAGAGAAACGCTGGAGCTCTGTCAGAGTGACAAATGGGTTCTTGGTCACCTCCCTGACTAAGGCCCTTCTCCCCCTGATGGCTCAGTTTGGCTGGGCGGCCTGCTCTAGTAAGGGCCCTGGTGGATCCAAACTTCTTACATTTATGGATGATGGAGGCCACTGTGCTCATTGGGACCTTTAATACTGCAGTAATTTTTCTGTACCCTTCCCCAGATCTGTGCCTTGAAACAAATCCTGTCTTAAAGGTCTACAGACAATTAGTTGAACTTCATGGCTTGCTTTGTGTCCTCACCATGCACTGTTAACTGTGGGACCCTATATAGACAGATGTGTGCCTTTCCAAATTATGTCAAATCAACTCAAATTTCCCACAGGTGGACTCCAATCAAGTTGTAGAAACATCTCAAGGATGATCAGTGGAAACAGGATGCACCTGAGCTCAATTTGGAGTGTCATGGCAAAGGCTGTGAATATTTATGTACATTCAATTTTTTCATTTTTCAATAAATTTGCAAAGATTTCAAACAAACTTCTTTTACGTTGTCATTATGGGGTATTGTTTGTAGAATTTTGAGGAAAAATAATGAATTTAATCCATTTTGGAATAAGGCTGTAACCTAACAAAAAGGTGGAAAAAGTGTACATTGCAAAGATGTTAACAAACTTTGTTGCAGATTCCTACCTTTTGTTATTCTGAAGAAATTCCTGTGTGTTTGTCTGTGTCCACGCTAGAAATTAGAGCTGCACGATTCTGCATACAATGTAAAAATCACATTTTTTTTGCTTAGAATAAAGTTAATGATTCCCTTACGATTCTTGGCAGAACATCTTTCACATTATACAAAAAAAAAAAAAAAATTGGGCTAACTTTACTGTTTTTTTTTTTGTTTTTGTTTTTTTTAAAATTGCGTTTAAAGGACCTCTGGACAAATACAGTTTTATTCTCTAGGGTCTCTGCTAAAAAAAATATAATGTTTGGGGGTTCCAAGTAATTTCCTAGCAAAAAATACTGATTTTAACTTGTAAGCAACAAGTATCAGAAAAAAGGCCTGGTCTGGTGAAACTGCCCTCATTTGCAGACAAAGTTCATCCCTTTGCTCTAAAAATACAGAATGATACATTGTTCCTTTTCATCTCAGCATTGAGCAATGTTGTGATAAACTTGTCTTGTTTTCTTTTTTGACAGCTCTGAGCAGAAGAACAGCTCCGTGCCCAATACATGAATCATGGAAATGCTGGATTAAGATCATGGGGGGGGGGGGGGCTGAAAAGAGATAGCAATTTTTTTAACCATTAACCGTCCAGCTCTATGGGAAAGTGAGTCTAATGGGAGTGTTTTTATAATTATCAACCAGCTGTGCACCTGCAGGGCTCTAGTGAGGAAATCTGCTGGGCTTGCATTCCTTTGGACGTGATTTCTTATTGGAAGTATCTCACCAAAAATGACAATTTTCGTTGCAGGGGATGCCCGAAATCTAACTTGTATCTTGTGTAGACTTCTGGGTAAATCAGTGAGCCAACCACATAGACAGGAAATTATGGTTCTGGGGTGTGATCAGTGCACATTCTGTGTACAGAACACCTACAGATAGCCATATTGCATTGCATTTACAGAAAATTACAACAGCTGCAGATTGAAAAGGAAAGGTAATTTTATTAATTCAATTAAAATATATGTCTTGTGTTGCAATTGTTTACACTATATTTTTTCTTTATTTTCTATCCCTCCCCCATGAAAGTGGAGTTATCCTTTAACTTCCTTTGCTGTTATTTTGCTATTTAAACTTTCTAGTTTAGAGGGATGAACCCTTGACAATGGTGTCCCTGTCAAGAATTCTTCCCCTATTTTATAGTCCAACTCATCTGCTGAATAAAGTTAGGTATAATACATTTCTAGAATATGCATAATCTTTTTTAGGGGCACTATTAAAAAAGGTACCCAGGTTTCTCATACAGTTTAGATATATAGGTGGAATAGCAAACCCCTTACACAGTCTATATAGCTTCATTGCAGCTTTATCACCACATTTAGGATACTGCAAATTCTTATGTACAGTATGCAGTTGCTCAAGACGATCTGCCCAGATATCAAACTGTCATTTGGCAGAATTCCCATTCTGTTTTTTCAGCATAATTTCTTGATTTAGTTTACTTCGAGCTTCTTAAAAGTTATTATTAGACGCTAGATTTTTTTGCACATCTTTCTTATAAGCAGTTATATACAAAATAATTCTGCCTCTAATAAAAGTCTTTCCTGTTTCCAAGAGGAGGTTAGGACTGTCCATAGGAGTTTCATTATAGTGTTCATATTCTGATCATGCGTCCTTTATTGTTTGTAGAAAATCTTAACCTTGAGCCAAATAAGACAGAAAATGTTTCCCCTAGGACATTATATCTAAAATTAAGGAAACTGGTGCATGGGCAGATATAACCATCCCAGAACTTTTTGGTGTTCCCACTCGGGATAGTATTGAAGGGGGTCTACAATAGATAATCCAGCCTTGACAGCGATTTATGAATGTGAAAAAAGAAAAAAAAAGTCTAAAAATCCCTCTCTATAGGATGGAATAAAGACCAAACGTCAGTTACGCCCCTTTCACACTGACAGACTGATTGGCTCCGCATGTCAGTTTTTCAGGCGGACCCCATCAGACCATCCATAGCTCTCTATTGAGTGGTGGATGCCAGTGGACATGTGCCTGCTGACACCCGCGGGCATCCAATCCTGTCTGCTAAAAATGGATGGGGATCGAATGACAGTGAGATGTAAAACAGACAGAGGAGGTCCATTTCCATCCGACTGCCCCATAGAGAACAGCGGACTGTGTCCGTGTCCGACACAAACCTGTCATTAACAATATGTAATAAAACCAGCGCAAAAAATATAAAAAAAACTGATAAAAAGCAGCTGAACACTAGGTAAATTTACAGCACCCCTGATAGAAATAGAATACAAATAGTGTAGTGCTATAGAAATAAAAGTTCATCAGACGAACACACAAGATTCCAAGAATGGTGAAGATGTGCCGTTAAGGTATTGAACTCTGTGAAACAGTGTGTAATCTCCACCATAGACACACTTAGCCGTTTACCTCACCTCAACAACAGGACACCTCAATAAACAGATGGGTCAAAGGCTTTCCCATAAAGTGTATGTGTCCACCAGTCCAATCAGGGAAGTCATCCTAGTGCTAACCATATAGTGCAGCAAATCACGTCCACACAGGGATAACTCACCAAGACACTCTTCAGGACTCCCATACAGATGATCACCAATAGCCTGAGTTGTAAAACAAAAGGACATATCGTGCTCTCTGCTAACACACAAATTCAGGCACTTCCCATCATGTATTCGTCACTGACGAACCTGTCATTCGCCTGCTCACTTGGGATCAGCGCAGAGTAGGTGGAACCGCTTGATGGAGTCCAACCTGTCTGAAAGGGGCCTTATATTTAAAGCTTTCACCATGTTAAAAAAATGATTTAGTTGAAAAAACTGGATTTTTGACTTACCCTAAAATCTTTTTCTCTTAAAGCGGAGTTCCAGCCATTTACTCACCTGTCCAACGGTCCAGCGATGCGGCCGCCCGAAGCCTTGATCCTCTCCCTCGGCGCCGGCATCACTGCTGTGGGCACCCGGCTGTCACAGTTTGTGGCTTCACAGCCGGGTACCCACTGCGCATGCGCGAGTCGCGCTGCGCGCCGTGATTGGCCGTCACAGAAGATTGCAGGGAGGGAGGGGGAGAGGAGAACTTCCGTTCAGGGCGCCGCGGCGCTCCGAGCGGAAGTGGGAGCGGGTACCTCTCAAAACTCGGTACCCGCTCCCCCCCCCCAAAAAAATGACATGCCAAATGTGGCATGTCAGGGGGTCAGGACTCCCTAAAGCGGAAGTTCCACTTTTGGGTGGAACTCCGCTTTAAGTTCATTGACGGACGCAGTTCTCTGATCCATATCAATAGAGTTATACTGCCCCCTTCAGGAGTAGGATACTAGGCCGAAAAAAAAAAAAAAAGTTCTGGCTACGCCTATGGGCAATCCTAGAGGGTACACCCTCTCTCTTCCTGCATTGGATGTCAGTTTTGTATCAAAGCAGTGTCAGAAAGTAACACCAACCTAACTCAAAATAGAGGGGCGGGTACTACGTCCGTCAATGAACTTAAAAGAAAAGGATTTTATGCTAAGTCAAAAATCCAGTTCTCTCTAGTTTTCTCTATCGTTCATTGACGGAAGCAGTTCTCTGATCTATATCAGTAGGGATGTCCCAAAGCAGTGCCATAAAATGAGGGGTGGGAACAGCAGAAAAGAACAAGCCCCCAAGGCTAAACATAGCCAACCAGGCAACGCAGGACTCATCAGAACAAAAGATGAGGCCCACCTGAAACAAACAGTAAACACCCTCAAGGAAGGCCAAAATGCCCTCCAGACAGCAGCCAGCAAAACATTGCGGCCAAAAAGGCATCATTAGATGCCCGCACATCCACCTTATAAAATTTGGTAAAGGTAGCCGTCTTGCAACCTGAAGCCCAGATGCCTGTATGGCCAAAAGCCACGAAGCACTAGGCGCCCGAGTAGAATGTGTCGAAACAGTAGGACCTGACCCTTAATTGAATAAGCCTGCACCACCGTCTGTCCGATCCATCTGGAAACAGACACAGGCAGACCTGTGCGTGGGCCATCTGTGAGTAAAGAGAGCAAACCCGACTCACAAAAAGACTCAGTAGTCGCCAAGTACACCTTGAGTGCCTGAACTATATCCAGAGTATGCAATGCACATTCCTTAGGATGTTTGGGCTTAGGATACAAAGATGGTAATACAATGTCCTCGTTCAAGTGAGCACTAGAAACCACCTTCAGAGGGAAGGACGGATCCGAAGTACCACTTGTCTCCATGACCAACATGTAGGGAGAACGACAGGATAATATCACCAGTGCCGACACCCTGCGCACATAGTGACAGCAACCAAGAAGGCCACCTTTTGTGACAAGGTAGGCAGAGGACCCGAATACTTGTCAAAGGAGATTCTGAAGAACTGACTTCACCAAATCAAGGTCCTCAGTTGGTGACGGAGGTCGCACCGGAGTACCAAGTGTCGCACTCCCTGGAAGAAGTTACTCACCAGAGAATGGGCGGCCAAGGGCCTGTGGACGAAAATTGCCAAAGATGAAACCTGACCCCTGAGAATACTCAAGGCCAACGTTAGAGCAACTCCCCGATAAGGGTTAGCCAAGATCCGGGTCACCGAGCGAGGGGCAGCCCAAAGAGACTCACACCACGCAATATACGACTCTCTCACATGATGAAAAGTCATCCTAGAAGAAGTCACTTCCCACGCTTTAAGCAGGGTGGGAAGCACTGAAGCAGAAAACCCCCTGCCCTTCAGCATCTGGCTTTCAAGTCGAACAAGTCGACAAGCCAGAAACCGTGAAGCAGGATGGAAGATGGGCCCCGGAGACAATAAATCCGGAGCCACAAGAAAGACCGGAATCCCTTCCGCCTAGATCCTGCGAAGAAGTGTTGGCAGCAACTTGAGGAGGGAAGGCAGGCAGACAGCAGCTGATACTCACCTCGGTGTATCACGCACGGTAGGGGAGGTAGAAAAGTCATCCAAATTATCCCAGGAGACGGGCGCGAGGTAACAGACCCGGCAGGGAGGCCCCCGTCCGGGCGGCTGAGTCAGACTCATCTGATGTCTCGGCTTCTGAGGCAGGGGTAGGTGGAGAAATGTTTCAGCGCACCTCTCACTCCCAAGGCCACCTCCACCCGGGCCCAAATGCTTTCTGAACCGCCTAAAATGCATTGATGGAGAGTGGAGCTCCGGAAAAGGCCGTGAGGGGGTTACATGGTTTGCAGGGGGGGGGGGGGGGGGGAGAGGGATCCCAAAAAGCAGTCTCAGGACAGCACGTGTAACCAACAAGCCCTCCCATAAGGGAGTGAGCAATGGAAACTGCCTAGGGTGAAGGAAGGGGCTCCACTCCCCCGGAAAACGCCTCCAGGCACTCCCACCTAGATTCTCAGCAGGAAGTCCACCGCAAAATGGCCGAAAATTGGTGTACCAAGATGGCCGCCACCATAATAGCAGACGAGGCAACAACAAAATGGCGGCCAGCGAGGCAACAGGACCCACAGGGAGACCCCCCCGCCAGCCCTCCTACACCATCCTGCCCCTGGAGGAACCGACCAAGGCCCCCCCCCCCCCCCGATCGACTGAGCAATGCGGACGGCGCACCCCCATGCGGCCTGCACACTAGGTCCCATCCTCAGGTAGGCCCAAACAGTCCCCTACGTGTGGGGGGGGGGGCACAACAGAACAGAGAGAAACCCAGGAGTGCGAGGGTCTGACCACCCCAAAATCCGCAAGGGGAAAGGGGGGTGGACGTTTACTCACCCTACCAGGAAATGGAACACAGGCGGGCGCCATCTCCTGACAGGACCCCTCTCCATTGAAAGTGAGGGGGCTGTTGGCCAAATAGGAACTCTGCGACATATGCCTAGACCCTGTTGTGTGCGTCCTGGCGAGATGTTTAACTCACAGGGCCAGTCCCCAGCATGGAGCTAAGGGCTGCACGCACCCGTTGGCCAGACTGAGGTGACCACTGGATCTAGATATCCAGCCCATTGCCCAGCCCAGCATAGTTGCTTCAAGATCTCACAAGAAAAAAATTCCAGAGAAAAAAAAAAAGGTAGCTAAAAAACTTTTTTCTGCCTAGTGTCCTACTCCTGCAGGGGGCAGTATAACCCTACTGATATGGATCAGAGAACTGCACCTGTCAATGAACTATAGAGAAATAAAAGCGTTTTGCTACCCTAACACGTCATATTCCTGATATGTGGCTGCTGTACCATGTAGAAAGTCTCCTGTTCTCTTTGTATTGCTTCCTTTATGTGAAATCTCTGGTAATCCTGCTAGTCCTCTTGCTTTCCTATTAAAAACTGACCAAACTAAGCAAGAAAGCACACCATAGTAAGTTTCTTTAGCTATGCTGGGAACTCAGTGTGCTCTCCTCCAATGAGAAGACTTGTCTTGACACACCCTAGCTGTACAGCCATTCACTGGCAAGCTCAGTGTGCTGCTGCTTCTCCCCCCCCCCCCCAGCTCCTATGCAGTTGAGAACAAAAAGAATGAGATCACAAATAAAAAAAAGGAAAAAAAACACGGTGTTCATAATTGTCTATACAAAAATGTTTTTCCTTTTATTTCTATTTTAAACTGAATGGGCCGTTTACAAGGTGATCATTTATAATCTCACTTTAACTACCATTTTAACCCTAGTGGTGGGACGTTTCTCAAATTTCCTGTCTCCAGTCAAACATTACATCATTAAAATCTCCCCCTATTATTTGAGAAGTATGTGATGACACCTCTTGGCAGAAATTTTTCTTTGCACATTGGGGGCTTAAATATTTGTTGTGGTCTCCCATCTGAAGTATGAGGCCCCTTTCACTCAATCGGACCGATCGGGTCCGCCTGTCCGTTTTTTAGGCAGACTTGATGAGGTCAACCATGGTCTCTTTTGGGGAGACGGAATCAATGGACATGTGTCCGTTGACATCTGATCCGACAAAATTTGCTGAAAACAAACGTATGGCAGTACGGTCGCCATCTGTCCAGTGGGGTCAGAGCAGATGAAAAACTGACAGGCCATCCGTTTTCATCCGATCTCCCCATAGAGAAGAGCGGAACTCTGACAGGTCCTTCTCTGCACAGTGTGCGGAGAGGAGACAAACCGGTCATCCGCCTGCTCAGTGGGGATTAGCGGAGTCTGTCAAAACTGATTCGCCGCGGCCTAAACCATCTTGTTTTACTGACTGCACAGTAGTAGCACTAACACCCCATCTTTATGGCCCATAGAGGGAATAAAAAACCTGCCCTACCCATCATTTCTTTATATGAAATCCTCAGATGGGAGAGGAATTTCTTGTAAATGTGCTATATCTACTTGTAATTGATTATTTTCATACTTTTCAAAATTACTAGACAATTATAGACTAAACTGTACTATGACCTTGTTGCGGTCTCCATTGCTGTAAACAACCCACTTCACTGCAAACCCTAATTTGTGTAAGCTAAATAAAAAAAAAAATAATGCCCTACCTATAATTTCTTCATACGAAAGAAATTCTCTGATGGGAGATGCATTTTTTTTTTTTTTAAAAAAGGGATATTCCCTTCAAATGTCTTAATATCTTTAGACGTTTAACAGGGGTCTCAAACCTTTCACGATATATTTTCATACTTTTCAAATTATAGACTAAACTGTACTATGACCTTGTTGCAGTCTCCATTGCAGTTTCTGTAAACAACCCAATTCACTGCCAACCTTCATTTGTGGAAGCTAAATAAAAAAATAACTAAAATAAAAAAAAAAGACCAACAAAACAAATCTAAAGCTAAGTTCACATGTAGGCGTTTTGGGGCGTTTTTCTGCTCTAGGATCAGCTCAAAAAATGCCCAACAAGACAAATCCTGTTCACATCTGAGCTTTTTGACGTTTTAAGCAAAACGCCCAAAAAAGTACATGAGCTTCTTTTTGGGTAGATTACAGGCATTTTTATTTTTTTCCAATGGTCACTTGTCAACCTAAAAAACGCCTGCACAAAAACGCCTGTAAAAAACGCCTGAAAATAGCAGCGCCAAGATGTGAACGTAGCCTAAAATCTTGGACTTCCCTTTTTCAGCACATAATTGCTGAGAGAAAACAATAACCGCGCCCCCCCCCCCCCCAAGCTTCCATTAAGAGGGACCAAATACCGTAATAACTCACCATTAGAGAGTCTGGTGTCTCATTACCACATCCCAAAGGATCAACACAAAAGAACAATGATCCCCCCCTATAATGCGGGACTTTGAGGGCAAAGAGAACACTGAAAACATTGATATCGTAAAAAATATAGCATTTAATAAGTCACATGGAAAACATATCATGTAAATACAAATGTAAAAAATGAATTGCTTGAGAAACAGAACATTAGATCACAATAGATATACATATAGAATGACATTCTAGTGGTTGGAAGTGGTATTGATGCACTTGTCTCCGTAGTACCCAATGCGTTTCAGGTAAACACCCTTCATCAGGGATGTAAAGTAAGGAGATAGTGTGCGTACATTCTATTTCTGCAGAAAAAAATATATGGACAAAAAATAAAAAAGGTACAACTGTTTAAGAAATCGCACATAGTAGCGATAAATGTTCAAGATATCCTATAAGGTACCTACCAAACTAACAGAAGCAAAGACCCTTTAAGCATGTTGGGAGAGCAAATGTGTTCCAAAAAAAAAAAAAAAATCAATGTTTTCAGTGTTCTCAAAGTCCCGCATTATGTGGGGGGAGTATCATTGTTTTTTTTTTTTTGTTAAGAGGGACCAAAAACCCACCAGACCTTCACCACCACCCGTGCTCCCGTCAGGGAAATCCACCACTCCATCCACCCTGTTCACCATTATCATCAAAAGCAATAACAAAAAAAAAAAAAAACACACCCCACACACATCCCAGACCCTGGATGAGCACCAGAGGGGAAAATTCCAAAAAGGGACACCAGCCCCAGCAACCCTGGGGAAACTCTGGCACGCCCCCACCCTGGAGTGACCCCCTGCCTTCATCATGGGACAGAAAGTGAGGGGAAATCAAATCACCCTCTTTGATGGGACACAGATGGGGAAAAAAAAAAAAAAAAAACATGACGGGGGACTATAACCTTCTCCCACTTCACCCCAAATAGGAAAAATTTAAAAAAGATTAAAAATAAAAAGGTCTGCCTCGATGGCTGGTCCAGGAAGCCTGCTTCTTTGGCCATTGTCCATTCACCTGTAGGTGGCAGCATAACCTAATCTTTATGGGTATAAAGAAACCCTGTGCCCCATTTGCAAAAGAGATTTCTGTACAAGTTCTTCACAACAATGGTCCGCCAGTCATCATAGACGATGGTCATCACATTCTGCTATTCTCTGAGATGTCATGTCTATTTGTAGGTTTTATATGCAATGATTACAGAACATACATTGATCACCTATAACTTTATGACCACTGACAGGTTAAATAAATACCACTGATTATCTTATTAAAATAACATCTGAAAGTTGGTGGGATATATTCGGCAGCAAGTAAACATGTTGTCCATGAAGTTGACGTTTTGAAAGCAGAAAAAAAAAAAAAAAGAAAAATGGGCATCACAGTTTGTTGCATTTGGGGCTGCATATCTCCCAAAAGGTCAGGGTGCCCATGCTGACCCAAAAGCACCTACAATGGGCATGTGAGCATCAGAACTGAATCACAGAGCCATAGAAGGTGGCCTGGTGTGATAAATCACATTTTCCTTCACATCATGTGAATGGCCAGGTGCATTGCGTTCCTTACCTGGTGAAGAGATGGCACCAAGATGCAGTATGGAACGAAGGAAAACTGGTGGAGGCAATGAGATGCTTTGGTCAATGTTCAGCTAGGAAACCTTGAGTCCGGTCATTTATGTGGATGTTACTTTGACACGTACCACCTAGCCTAAACACTGTTGCTGACCAAGTACACTTCTTAATGGAAATGGTGTTCCCTGATGGCAGTGGCCTTTTTCAGCAGGATAATGAGCCCTGTGTCACTGCAAAAATGGCTCAAGAATGGAGCACAACAGCTCTGAACTGTTGACTTGGCCTCCAAATTCTCCAGATTTAATTTCAATCAAGCATTTGTGGGGTTTGCTGGAAAAACAAGTCCGATACATGAAGGCCCCATCTCACAAATGACAGGACTGAAGGATCCCAGATCAACTGACAGGCCTTAAAGTACAACTAAAGCCCCGTACACACGTACCGATGGTCGGCATACAAATGTTCGTCTTTTCTCCCCGGGATGTCGGTGTCTGTTGAAAAGTGCAAAGACAGCACAAGGACAGCACAAGAATTTTGTCTGCAGACTTCAGCTGACTGCAGAAGTGATGTCATGTAATGGTTAACTTTCCCTGTGTTTTTAATTTTCTGAGCATGCCCAGTCTTGCAAATCTGCGGTCTGTCGGCCGAATTGTGTACTGACAGGCGAACAATCGTCCGTTCTGGTGTCGGCATACAAAAATTTTCATGTTTGCAAGAAAGACTTTTGTCCGCGGATTGTGCGCAGACATCTGTCGGAGGCACCATACTAACACGCGTACAATCGGCAGATCTTTCGTCCACCGACGTTTGTATGCCGACGATCGGTACGTGTGTACGGGCCTTAAAGGCAAACATTTTGGAGAGTGAAATGGGATTAGAACACTTGTCAGTTTTTATTGCTGTCTGTGCCCCCGTTAAGGAGATTATGCCTCTCTATTTGTCCTATTTACCATTATCATTAAAAGTGAAAGCAAACGAAAATCCTAAATTTTCCCCAGAAAAGAGGGGAAATCTTCCAATGGGGTCCCCAAGGAATTCCCCTAATTAACAGTTATTTCCTCTCACTTCCTGTTTGGCAATGGGACAGGAAGTAAAGGAAAATCTCCGAAATTAGACATAGATGGCGAACAAAAATTCTGACTGGGGTTTATAACCCTCCCTTGCTCTATCCAAAATGAAAAAATTAAAATTTGCCTAAAGTTCCACTCGAAAGGACATGTTGACCTTTGGAACAGGTTACATGTTCCACTCGTATTTATGGTGGAATGTGTAACATGTTCCAGCTCCTGCCTCCGCTACCCCTTTCCCTGTGTCACAATTGAAAACCACCTCAGCAGTGCAGGGCTCCCCCAACACAGCTGCATCATTCATTCACATAGTTCGGTCAATGCATCAACTTACAAGTACTGCCAGTTGCCGCACTAGCCCACAGCTTGTAGTTCTCAATGAACTGCGAGGGTGCTGGGGAGTGTTCTCGTAGTTCATTGATCTTCCTACAATTCAGTAACTGCCTGCCTTTATCAGAAGTACGAGCAGACATGAGTGTACTGAGATTCTGCAATTGCATCCCTTATCTGCTGATCATAGGTGCAATGCTTTACAGGCTCCAGTGTATATAAATGATAAATGCAAATTTTTTCACCTGCAAAAAAGATGAGCATTTGTTATTTTTATAAATGGTGAATTGTCTTTTGTGTCTGAGATTTCTCATATGAAAATCGTACAAAAAAAAAAACAGTACACTTTAAACGAAAATCATTCAATCGGTTCCCGTACGAGAAAAAATTTGGAGTCTGTCCCTTTGAAAATTTTCGTTAGGAACGTGGGAAATCGGCTGTCGAAAGTTTTGTACACACTATGAGAAAAGCATGCGATCGTTCCTCGGACAAAAAAAAAAAAAATGTTCACCCAATTTTCTTTTAGTGTGTATGGGGTGTTCTAAAATTTTGTCGGACCCATGAAAATTCCGGACCTCGTCACTTCTGGTGACGCTACGTCATAACCCAGCTGGTACGACCCCGGTGCGCATGCGCACAAGACATTTTCAAGGTCCGATGAAATTCTAAGACTTAGCGAACAGCTGATTGAGAGGAGGAGGGGCTGAGGTGGGATGCACACACCGCCGTGGGAAAATTGCTGTCACGGGCGAACCAAAGGTGCTAGAGACCCCAAAATTGTATCGCAGGAAGCCAAGACGCTCCGCGCCCTTTCATCCCCGAGACCCCAAATTTTTATCAGCTGTAGGGGAGTGTCTTGGCTACCTGCAATACAATTTTCGGGTCTCCAATACCTTTGGTTCACCCGTGACAGCACTTTTCCCGCGGCGGTGTGTGCGTCCCACCTCTGCCCCTCCTCCTCTCAATCAGCTGTTCGCTAAGTCTTAGAATTTCATCGGACCTTGAAAATGTCTTGTGCGCATGCGCACCGGGGCTTGCACCAGCCAGAGGTGACGACATCTGGAATTTTCATGGGTCCGACAAAATTTTAGAACATGGGGCATTAATCAGAGCTAGAGATGGGCTCGGCGTGTTCTAGTTCCCATGTGCCTGATCCCGCCAGGAAGCCGACACTGCACATGGCTAATCACAGGCACTGAGACATTTCCCGGTCTGCAGCTGCACAGATCGGGAAAGGTCTCAGTGCCTGTGATTAGCCATGTGCAGTGTCGGCTTCCTGGCCGGAATCTGGCACGTGGGAAATCGAACACATCTGACCCCTTCTCTATTCAGAGCCCAGACTTAAACCCTATTGAAAATCTGTGGAATGACTTATGGGCCATACACACTATACAATTGTCTTTAGATTTTATTTCTTTAGATTTACCAAAACCATATAATAATATGAGGTCAAATCTAAACATTTTCAATTTGTATGCAATCAGGAAGGTCCTTGCACTACATAGTTGAAGGTAAATCTAAAGGAAATCTAACAACAAAAGTTGTATAGTGTGTATCCAGCTTTAAAGACTGCTGTCCGCAAACAGAAACCATCAAATTTAACTGAACGTGAGCAGTTCTACAAAGAAGAGTGGGCAAATACTGCAAAGTGTGTAAAGTTAACAGAGACATATCCCTAAAGACTTAGGGCTCTTTCACACGGTCCGCCTCCGTAGGAGGATCTGTGCTGCTCAGCGAGGATCGATCCGCAATCCCCACTGAGCCGGCGGATGACAGCTCCGTCTCCGCTTGCAGTGCGGAGAGGGAGGTGTCACAGCTCCCGCTGCTCTCTATGGGGGATCAGATGAGAGCGGACCGCCTGTCCGCTCTCATCCGATCCCATCCGATCCCCAGGACGGATTGAAAATAGGGTTTCCATCCGTCCGGATTTCACGGACAGGATCGGATGCGGATGGCAGTGGGTGTCAGCGGAGGTGTCTCCGCTGCTCCATAGGGCTGAATGGGCATCCGATCAGATCCGCCTAAAAAACTGACAGGGGGATCTGATCGGAACGCCCGTGTGAAAGAGCCCTAAAGGCTGTAATTAAGGAAAAAGGTGGTTCAATAAAATATTGACACAAGCGGGTGATCCTTTTTCCAACTCAATTATTCTGTTTTTGATTTTTTTTCCTGACATGTTGATGTTATAAGTTGCATTGAGTAAATAGTGCTGAACAAAATAAAAGCTGTGTCTTCATTCTAGGCTGCAAAGCAACAAAACGTGATTATTTTAAAGGGAGGGGTGGGGATTGTTTTCTGCAACTACTGTATAGAGTTGTCAATGACAGGTCACAGCTGTTCTCCATGTTCTGTATAGCAGGCCCATATCATTGATTAGGTTTTCTATCTGTAGATCTCTATGATCCAGGCCTGATAGTACTCACAATGCAGTTAGCTCCATACCTCCCACAGATTGGGTTTTCCTTTTTGGAAAGCTCAGCTTTACCTGTAAATGCCATTCACATAAACGAGGACTGGCGGCACCACATGACTACTTCTAATCCAAATCTCTCACACCGCTGCTGTATATTATGGGAAGGAAGCCTGTAAATACAGCATTTATATCGCTGGAGAAAGCAGGCCTTGGAGCCCCGAGTAGGGAAACGGATGCAGAAGGAACACAATCCGGCTCCAGCCACCTACCTGCTTACGTTAAAGCCAGGGACCTCGCTGCGCACCTTGCCTGACCCTGCAGGAAACACCGGCCTGATGAACACAACTTTGGGATGGCTGGATCGTGTCTATTTTGGCTGCACCAATCACAGCGCACAGGTAAGACACGGCCTTCCTCTTCAGCCAATAGAGAGGCGCGCTAGCAGTGAAGTAACTTGTATCGCAGTCTTAGTTTAATAATGGCGCCTCAGCATCCCTACAGACGAGTGCGCTGCTCGCTCCTCAGTGCTGGCCGCATGGTGGTGTATACTGGGATTTGCAAAAAAAAAAAAAAAAAAGATTTATCTTGTGGATACATTTCCCACGAGAAAAAAATAAATAAAAAATTCCCCTTGACTGAAAGTTTTTTACACACATAGAAGTTGTGCTGTATGTGAAACACAGGAGGTAAAAGTGCCATTATGGTGCCTGTATACAGCAGTAATATGGTTTGCATCTGTTGCCATGAGTAAAGTTTTTTTCAGGGACAGCTAGTACAAGAAATAAAGAATGGTGGGGCCCATGTTAGAGAATAAGGAAAGAAGAGATAAGTCAGGTTTTTATTGCTGTACACTCCCTCAATGAGGGACTTACCTCAATTCTTGTCAGATGAGGATAAAGAAGAGGATGCAACAGCTAACTAGCCCTTTCACAGAGGGGACGCGTCATTGACTGCTGCAAAAACGAAGCCTGAGGAAAGGTAGATATGGCCTCAAAGAAGTGCTATATACATGAACTGCTGCCACAAAAACTAAGCGTAAGGAAAGGTAGGTATGGCCCCAAAGAGTGCTATATACATGAACTGCTGCTGCAAACACTAAGCGTGAGGAAAGGTAGGTATGGCCCCAAAGAGTGCTATATACATGAACTGCTCCCGCAAAAACTAAGCATGAGGAAAGGTAGATATGGCCTCAAAGGGTGCTATATACATAAACTGCTGCCGCAAAAACTAAGCCTGAGGAAAGGTAGGTATTGCCTCAAAGAGTGCTATATACATGAACTGCTGCCGCAAAAACTAAGCGTGAGGAAAGGTAGGTATGGCCTCAAAGAGTGCTATATACATGAACTGCTGCCGCAAAAACTAAGCATGAGGAAAGGTAGGTATGGCCTCAAAGAGTGCTATATACATGAACTGCTGCCACAAAAACTAAGCATGAGGAAAGGTAGGTATGGCCCCAAAGAAGTGCTATATACATGAACTGCTGCCACAAAAACTAAGCGTGAGGAAACGTAGGTATGGTCTCAAAGAGTACTATATACATGAACTGCTGCCGCAAAAACTAAGCATAAGGAAAGGTAGATATGGCCTCAAAGAAGTGCTATATACATGAACTGCTGCCGCAAAAACTAAGCGTGAGGAAAGGTAGGTATGGCCTGAAAGAGTGCTATATACATGAACTGCTGCTGCAAACACTAAGCATGAGGAAAGGTAGATATGGCCCCAAAGAGTGCTATATACATAAACTGCTGCCGCAAAAACTAAGCCTGAGGAAAGGTAGGTATTGCCTCAAAGAGTGCTATATACATGAACTGTTGCCGCAAAAACTAAGCATGAGGAAAGTAGGTATGGCCTCAAAGAGTGCTATATACATGAACTGCTACCACAAAAACTAAGCATGAGGAAAGGTAGGTATGGCCCCAAAGAAGTGCTATATACATGAACTGCTGCCACAAAAACTAAGCGTGAGGAAACGTAGGTATGGTCTCAAAGAGTACTATATACATGAACTGCTGCCGCAAAAACTAAGCATAAGGAAAGGAAGATATGGCCTCAATGAAGTGCTTTATACATGAACTGCTGCCGCAAAAACTAAGCGTGAGGAAAGGTAGGTATGGCCTGAAAGAGTGCTATATACATTGAAGAGCTGCCACAAAAACTAAGCGTGAGGAAAGGTAGGTATGGCCCCAAAGAGTGCTATATACATGAACTGCTGCTGCAAAAACTAAGCGTGAGGAAAGGTAGGTATGGCCTCAAAAAGTGCTACAGTATATACATGAACTGCTGCTGCAAAAACTAAGCGTGAGGAAAGGTAGGTATGGCCTCAAAGAGTGCTATATACATGAACTGCTGCCGCAAAAACTAAGCATGAGGAAAGGTAGGTATGGCCTCAAAGAGTGCTATATACATGAACTGCTGCCACAAAAACTAAGCATGAGGAAAGGTAGGTATGGCCCCAAAGAAGTGCTATATACATGAACTGCTGCCACAAAAACTAAGCATGAGGAAAGATAGGTATGGCCCCAAAGAAGTGCTATATACATGAACTGCTGCCACAAAAACTAAGTGTGAGGAAAGGTAGGTATGGCCCCAAAGAAGTGCTATATACATGAACTGCTGCCACAAAAACTAAGCGTGAGGAAACGTAGGTATGGTCTCAAAGAGTACTATATACATGAACTGCTGCCGCAAAAACTAAGCATAAGGAAAGGTAGATATGGCCTCAAAGAAGTGCTATATACATGAACTGCTGCCGCAAAAACTAAGCGTGAGGAAAGGTAGGTATGGCCTGAAAGAGTGCTATATACATGAACAGCTGCCACAAAAACTAAGCGTAAGGAAAGGTAGGTATGGCCTGAAAGAGTGCTATATACATGAACTGCTGCTGCAAACACTAAGCGTGAGGAAAGGTAGGTATGGCCCCAAAGAGTGCTATATACATGAACTGCTCCCGCAAAAACTAAGCATGAGGAAAGGTAGATATGGCCTCAAAGGGTGCTATATACATAAACTGCTGCCGCAAAAACTAAGCCTGAGGAAAGGTAGGTATTGCCTCAAAGAGTGCTATATACATGAACAGCTGCCACAAAAACTAAGCGTGAAGAAAGGTAGGTATGGCCTCAAAGAGTGCTATATACATGAACTGCTGCCGCAAAAACTAAGCATGAGGAAAGGTAGGTATGGCCTCAAAGAGTGCTATATACATGAACTGCTGCCACAAAAACTAAGCGTGAGGAAAGGTAGGTATGGCCCCAAAGAAGTGCTATATACATGAACTGCTGCCACAAAAACTAAGCGTGAGGAAAGGTAGATATGGCCTCAAAGAAGTGCTATATACATGAACTGCTGCCGCAAAAACTAAGCGTGAGGAAATGTAGGTATGGCCTGAAAGAGTGCTATATACATGAACAGCTGCCACAAAAACTAAGCGTGAGGAAAGGTAGGTATGGCCCCAAAGAGTGCTATATACATGAACTGCTGCTGCAAAAACTAAGCGTGAGGAAAGGTAGGTATGGCCTCAAAAAGTGCTACAGTATATACATGAACTGCTGCTGCAAAAACTAAGCGTGAGGAAAGGTAGGTATGGCCTCAAAGAGTGTTATATACATGAACTGCTGCCACAAAAACTAAGCGTGAGGAAACGTAGGTATGGTTTCAAAGAGTGTTATATACATGAACTGCTGCCGCAAAAACTAAGCATGAGGAAAGGTAAGTAAGGCCTCAAAGAGGTGCTATATACATGAACTGCTGCCCCAAAAACTAAGCCTGAGGAAAGGTAGGTATGGCCTCAAAGAAGTACTATATACAGTATCTCACAAAAGTGAGTACACCCCACATTTTTGTAAATATATTATTATGTCTTTTCATGTGACAACACTGAAGAAATGACGCTTTGCTACAATGTAAAGTAGTGAGTGTACAGCTTGTATAACAGTGTACATTTACTGTCCCCTCAAAATAACTCTACACACAGCCAATAATGTCTAAACCGCTGGCAACAGAACTGAGTACGCCCCTAAGTCAAAATGTCCAAATTGGGCCCAAAGTTTCAACATTGTGTGTGGCCACCAAGTATTTTCCAGCACTGCTTTAACCCTCTTGGGCATGGAGTTTACCAGAGCTTTACAGGTTGCCACTGGAGTCCTCTTCCACTCCTCCATGACGACATCACAGAGCTGGTGGATGTTAGAGACCTTGCGCTCCTCCACCTTCCGTTTGAGAATGCCCCACAGATGCTCAATAGGGTTTAGGTCTGGGGACATGCTTGGCCAGTCCATCACCTTTACCTTCAGCTTCTTTAGCAAGGCAGTGGTCCAATTGGATGTGTGTTTGGGGTCGTTATCATGTTGGAATACTGCCAGTCTCCGAAGGGAGGGGATCATACTCTGATTCAGTATGTCACAGTATATGTTGGCATTCATGGTTCCCTCAATGAACTGTAGCTCACCAGTGTCGGCAGCACTCATGCAGCCCCAGGACACTCCCACCACCATGCTGGATTGTAGGCAAGACACACTTGTCTTTGTACTCCTCACCTGGTTGCTGTCACACACGCTTGACACCATCTGAACCAAATAAGTTTATCTTGGTCTCCAGTAATCCATTTCCTTAGTCTGCTTGTTTTCAGCAAATTGTTTGCAGGCTCTGTTGTGCATCATCTTTAGAAGAGGCTTCCTTCTTGGACCACAACCATGCAGACCAATTTGGTGTAGTGTGCGGCGTATGTTCTGAGCACTGACAGGCTGACCCCCCACCCCTTCAACCTCTGCAGCAATGCTGGCAGCACTCATACGTCTATTTCCCAAAGACAACCTCTGGATATGACGCTGAGCACGTGCACTCAACTTCTTTGGTCGACCAGAGTGAGGCCTGTCCTGAGTGGAACCTGTCCTGTTAAAACGGCTGTGTGGTCTTGGCCACTGTGCTGCAGCTCAGTTTTAGGGTCTTGGCAATCTTCTTATAGCCTAGGCCATCTTTATGTAGAGCAACAACAGCCTTACAAGACGGACCGCGACTTGTAAGGCTGACCAAGTCGCGGTCCAAGTCGGATCAGTGTGAATGGGCTGTAATAAATACACAAATAAAATAATAATACATTAAAAAAAAAAAATCGGAAATAATAAATAAATACAATGAATGAATACTATGTAATAATAAATAAATAATTAACCCCTAACCTTAACCTGATTTAAAAAAATAATAATAATAATAAAAATAACAATTGATAAACATCCTAACACAAAATAAATCTATGAAATTAATAATAATAATAAAAAATATTATTATTTATATTATGCATAAATCAATGTCAATCACAGCCAGTGGGCCAATGAGGAGAGAGAAGGAGTGGGGTTGAGCCGCGGCTCTTTGTGTAAATGGACACACAGAGCAGTGGCTCGTGAGAGTGCCTGCATGGGCATGGGCGTAGGAACCGGGGGGGGGGGAAATCCCCCCCAGGAAATAATGCGGGGGGGACAGGTATGGTGAAATCCCCCCCAGTTTAGTACTTGGAGAGTAAAGGGGGGGTGGGGTTTACGACCCAGAAAGGCGCCGATTGGCTGCCTTCTGGGGGCGTAACCTGGGCGCAGGAAAGAGCGCTTGGCCACCCCCACCTTCGTGATGTCCTGGCTGTGATTGGTCCAGTCTCCAGCCTGGACCAATCATCATCCAGGATATCCGATCGCTGACGTCGCAATGGGGGCGGTGCCGGTGCGTGCGTCAGTCACTCACCGTCACCGCCGCTCACTGCCGCTCACCTTCCCACCGATTCCCGCCGCAGAGAAGAGGAGAGGCCGCCCGCCGGTTCCCGCCGCAGAAGAGGACGAGGGAGAAGCCGCTCACCTTTCCGCCGCCGCCGCCAGGTAAGTGCATTGGGTTGAAGGGAGCACGCACGCTGGTCTCTGCATTGATTGGGGGACAATGCTGTGGCACTCTGCAATCATTGGGGTACAATGCTGTGTGGCACTCTGCAATCATTGGGGTACAATGCTGTGGGCACTCTGCAATCATTGGGGTACAATGCTGTGGGCACTCTGCAATCATTGGGGTACGATGCTGTGGGCACTCTGCAATCATTGGGATACAATGCTGTGGGCACTCTGCAATCATTGGGGTACAATGCTGTGGCACTCTGCAATCATTGGGGGACAATGCTGTGGCACTCTGCAATCATTGGGGTACAATGCTGTGGGCACTCTGCAATCATTGGGGTACAATGCCGTGGCACTCTGCAGTCATTGGGGGACAATGCTGTGGCACTCTGCAATCATTGGGGTACAATGCTGTGGCACTCTGCAATCATTGGGGTACAATGCTGTGGGCACTCTGCAGTGATTGGGGACAATGCTGTGGCGCTCTGCAGTGATTGGGGACAATGCTGTGGTGCTCTGCAGTGATTGGGGACAATGCTGTGGCGCTCTGCATTGAAAGGGGCTCGCGCGCTGAACTCTCTCTCGCAGTTTACTGAAAAAGCATATACCTGGCGAGTAAAAATGCTGTTCCCCCCAGATTTGTGTGGGTTCCTACACCCTTGTGCTCGGGTGCCCCCGTTGCAAGCTACTTGCTCTGGGGACAGGAGGCAGGGGCCAGGAGAGGGACCAGAGAATAGGGGGATCGGGGCTGCTCAATTCAAAACCGCTGCACAGAGCAGGTAAGTATGACCTTTTTGTCATTAGAAAAGAAAAAAAAAGTATTGCCCTTATTATCACTTTAAGTTTGCATTTATGTCGTAGTATGGGGCTACATCCTACCTAGATTTTCAGGCTGTAATTGACTCTTGTAAACCTAATAAAACTTTATTCCATTAAAAAAAAAAAATAGCGAAGTAGATGTGGACATTTACAATGCTGGAAATATTTCTAATAAAACTAGGAAATGTGAGAAGACCATGCACTTATAAAGGGATGCTGGAGATGCCCTATTTAAGCTAACCGGTCATTGAGGACTGTGCACTCTGCCAAGCTCCTCCCATAAATATAATGTACACAAGTGACTTCAGGACAAGCTGACACATTCAACCCCAGACAGGGAACAGCTGCCTCTCAATGTAACATGATACTGGGTAGTATTATCAGCATTATCAGATAGTGGGCATTATCAGTTTATTAGTGAATTTACTTATTGTTCTATGGAAGATCTCAGCAAATGTTTACATTTTATATTGTACTATATTTGTTTGCAATGACTGAAAACTAGAATGCTATTATTGACATAATGTACTGTCTGGGGCAATTTTTTAATTTTTCTCACACATGCTAAAATCAGCAATTTTTGCTAGAAAATTGCTTATAACCCAACACATTATACATTTTATAAAAGGCTAAAGAGAATAAGATGTTGGAATTTTTTATGTCACATGATTTTTGCACAGATTTTCAGGAAAACATACCTCAAAATGAATTATTATACACGAAAACACAACATAATACCAATTTTCTTGTAAAATATAAAAGATGAGGTCTCCAGCATCCCTTTATCAGTGCATGGTCTTCATTCTGTGTTGAGTAAATAGATATCAAACATCTCAAGACTCAAAACTGCATTTGCCCATGAAATGGCAAGAAATCACATTACCTAACATTTTTCATAGGTCAATGGTGAAAGATGACCCTAGAAGTATTCCTCTCACTCTAAATAATAATATCGGTCTGAAAAAAAAATTACAAATATTAGTAGCGCTACTAATATTTGTCATTTATTTCAGACCGATATTATTATTTAGTTATATTTTTTTCCAAGTAGCAGCATATATTGATTGGTCAGTTAGCATATGCAGCTGACACCTCCTGAAGCGCAGAGATTTCTCCATAAGTATTGGGCGGTTCTGTGAGATTTATTACAAAATTCCTCTCACTCTGCCATTCATGGTGATACCTTATGTTTGGTGCAATCACTGGTTTCATACACGTGAAGGATGCACCGGTTTTCATTTGCATATATGTGCAGAGGAACTGAACTTCAGGATTCAGCTTCCATGCAAAATGTACTGGATTAGTAGGGGCTTAGTCCAATGAGGTGCATGCCACCTTGTGAACCTATCTCTTTAATTTAGTGTACACTTTTTCTGAATGCCGGGAGCATCATATATATATATATATATATATATATATATATATATATATATACAGTGCCTTGCGAAAGTATTCGGCCCCCTTGAACTTTGCGACCTTTTGCCACATTTCAGGCTTCAAACATAAAGATATAAAACTGTAATTTTTTGTGAAGAATTAACAACAAGTGGGACACAATCATGAAATGGAACGAAATTTATTGGATATTTCAAACTTTGTTAACAAAAACTGAAAAATTGGGCGTGCAAAATTATTCAGCCCCTGTACTTTCAGTGCAGCAACCTCTCTCCAGAAGTTCAGTGAGGATCTCTGAATGATCCAATGTTGACCTAAATGACTAATGATGATAAATAGAATCCACCTGTGTGTAATCAAGTCTCCGTATAAATGCATCTGCACTGTGATAGTCTCAGAGGTCCGTTTAAAGCGCAGAGCGCATCATGAAGAACAAGGAACACACCAGGCAGGTCCGACATACTGTTGTGGAGAAGTTTAAAGCCGGATTTGGATACAAAAAGATTTCCCAAGCTTTAAACATCCCAAGGAGCACTGTGCAAGCGATAATATTGAAATGGAAGGAGTATCAGACCACTGCAAATCTACGAAGACCTGGCCATCCCTCTAAACTTTTAGCTCATACAAGGAGAAGACTGATCAGAGATGCAGCCAAGAGGCCCATGATCACTCTGGATGAACTGCAGAGATCTACAGCTGAGGTGGGAGACTCTGTCCATAGGACAACAATCAGTCGTATACTGCACAAATCTGCCCTTTATGGAAGAGTTGCAAGAAGAAAGCCATTTCTTAAAGATATCCATAAAAAGTGTAGTTTAAAGTTTGCCACAAGCCACCTGGGAGACACACCAAACATGTGGAAGAAGGTGCTCTGGTCAGATGAAACCAAAATCGAACTTTTTGGCAACAATGCAAAACGTTATGTTTGGCGTAAAAGCAACACAGCTCATCACCCTGAACACACCATCCCCACTGTCAAACATGGTGGTGGCAGCATCATGGTTTGGGCCTGCTTTTCTTCAGCAGGGACAGGGAAGATGGTTAAAATTGATAGGAAGATGGATGGAGCCAAATACAGGACCATTCTGGAAGAAAACCTGATGGAGTCTGCAAAAGACCTGAGACTGGGACGGAGATTTGTCTTTCAACAAGACAATGATCCAAACCATAAAGCAAAATCTACAATGGAATGGTTCACAAATAAACATATCCAGGTGTTAGAATGGCCAAGTCAAAGTCCGGACCTGAATCCAATCGAGAATCTGTGGAAAGAACTGAAAACTGCTGTTCACAAACGCTCTCCATCCAACCTCACTGAGCTCGAGCTGTTTTGCAAGGAGGAATGGGCAAAAATTACAGTCTCTCGATGTGCAAAACTGATAGAGACATACCCCAAGCGACTTACAGCTGTAAACGTAGCAAAAGGTGGCGCTGCAAAGTATTAACTTAAGGGGGCTGAATAATTTTGCACGCCCAATTTTTCAGTTTTTTATTTGTTAAAAAAGTTTGAAATATCCAATAAATGTCGTTCCACTTCATGATTGTGTCCCACTTGTTGTTGATTCTTCACAAAAAATTACAGTTTTATATCTTTATGTTTGAAGCCTGAAATGTGGCAAAAGGTCGCAAAGTTCAAGGGGCCGAATACTTTCGCAAGGCACTGTATATATATATATATATATATATATATATATATATATATGTATACATATATTATATATATATATATATATATATATATATATATACGTATATTGCACTGGGGGGCAAACTAATGTGATTTTTTTTTATTTTGCAATGTATCAGTGTGTTTGGTGTGTTTTACATTTGAATTTGCCGCCGCTTCCACCCCCCTGCGAACGTCACGTCGCAGGAGACGGAAGCCGGGGCACGGAGAGGATCGGAAGAACCGCCGCCAGACACCGCCGAGATACATCGCTGGATCCCGGTGACAAAGTAAGTAACCCCGCTTTCAGGATCCAGCAACGCTTCTGGCGGTACCCCGAGTGTGGCTCGGGGTTACCGCTTTTGGCTCTGAAATGTAACCCTGAGCCATGCTTGGGAATACCGCTAAGAAGGTTAAAGGATTATATGCGAGTTATTGCCAATAAAAGTGTATGCGGGCCTGGGTAATGCCCTGGGGGGACATGTATCAATCCAAAAAGTTTTTTTTAAAACTATCGATTTACAGGAGCAGTGATTTCTATGATGCTTAATGTGAAACAATAAAAATTAAAAATTCCTTTAAATATCGTGCCTGGGTCATTTAAACTTGCTCGCGGCTCGGCTGTAATGTATTGTTTGCTTCCAGCAATACAGATAAAAAACATGAAAAAAACGTAGGGTACCCCCAGTATATACCAGGCCCATCTGGTCTGGTATGGATTTTATAGGGAACCCTACGCCAAAAAAAAAAAAACGGCGTTGGGTCCCCTTAAAGTCCATACCAGACCCTTATAGCATGCAGCCTGGCAGGCCAGGATGGGGGGGGGGGGCGCGAGCGACCTGAGCCATACCAGTCTGTTTGCCCTCAACATGGGGAGGGTGCTTTGGGGTGCCAAAGCACCTTGTCCCAATGTTGATAGGGACAAGGGCCTCTTCCCGACAACCCTGGGCTGTGGTTGTGGGGGTCTGCGGTTGGGGGGTTTATCGGAATCTGGAAGCCCCCTTTAAAAAGGGGGCCTCCAGATCCCAGCTTCCCCCCCATGTGAATGGTTATTTGGTACATTGTACCCCTACCCATTCACCAAAAAAGTATAAAAAAGAAAAAACCACAGAACACAGTTTATGACAAGTCCTTTATCAAAAATAAAAAAAATAAAAATTAGTGTCCCTCGATGTAAATCCATCATTAATCACGACGCCCGCCGATATTGGCATCTATGGGAAATATTGGACGGCTTGTACTTAAATGGAAATCGGAGTATAAACGACCAGGATAGAGCAGGATCACCGGAGCTCACACTGAGTACGTCTTGTCCGCTCTACATCTGGCCACGCCCCCCAAGTGTGCGCAATTTTAAAGCTTGACATGTTAGGTATCTATTTACTCGGCGTAACATCATCTTTCACGTTAAACAAAAAAAAATCGGCCTAACTTTAGTGGGTTTTTTTTTATTCATGAAACTGTTTTTTCTTTAACCACTTTAGCCCCGGAAGGATTTGCCCCCTTTCTGACCTGGCCCTATTTTGAGATTCAGCACTGTGTTATTTTAACGGACAATTGCGCAGTTGTGCGATGCTGTACCAAAACTAAATTTGCGTCGTTTTTTCCCCCCAAATAAAGCTTTGTTTTTGTGGTATTTGATCACCTGTGCAGTTTTTATTTTTTGCACTTTTTGCACTATAAACAAAAAAAGAGCGACAATTTTGAAAAAAAAAAAAAACTATATTTTTCACATTCTGCTATATGACATTCTCCAAAAAAAAAATTAAAAATCAAAATTTTTTAACATTTTAGGCCAATTTTTTTTCTGCTACATATTTTTGGTAAAGAAAAATCGCAATAAGCTTATTTTGATTGGTTTGTGCAAAAGTTATTGCGTCTACTAACTACGGCAAGATTTATGTCATTTTTATTTTTTTTTTTTTTTACTAGTAATGGCGGCGATCTGCGATTTTTTGCAGGACTGCAACATTGCGGAGGACAGATCGGACCCCTGACTGACATTTTTGACACTTGTGGGGGGGACCATGGACATTAGTACAGTAATCAGTGCTAAAAATATGCACTGTTACTGTAATAATGACACTGGCAGGGAAGGGGTTAATACGGGGGGTGATCAAGGGGTTAAATGTATGCCTAAAATGTAAAATATGGGTTTATGAGATTTAAAAATCATTGCATTCTGTTTTTTTGTAGATTTTACAGTGTCCCAGCTTTTTTGGAATTGGGATTGTATACAAATCATGGTCCCACCATTCAATGCAGGGCCGGGACAAGAGGTGGGCAAGAGGGCCGACTGCCCTGGGCACAATGGTTTATTGCAGGAATGGGGGCGCCCTGACTCTAAAAGGGAAGGGGGGGGCGCAGATTGGCATCTTTGCCCTGGGCGCTGGATGACCTTGTCCCGGCACTGATTCAATGCCACCAACTCTTGAAAAGTAGCTCATCATATACAGTGGATGTATAATGTCTACAAATCCCTGTTAAAATGTCAAGTTTCTGTGATGTAAAAAAATGAGACAAAGATAAATAATTTCAGAACTTTTTCCACCTCTAATGTTACCTATAAACTGTCTAACTCAGTTGAACAACAAACTGAAATATTTTAGGTGGAGGGAAAATAAAAATAAAAAACTAAAATAATATGGTTGCACAAGTGTGTACACCACACCCTTCATCGAATACTTTGTTGAAGCACCTTTTGATTTTATTATAGCACTTAGTCTTTTTGGGTCTGAGTCTATCAGCATGGCACATCTTGACTTGGCAATATTTGCCCACTGTCCTTTGCAAAAAAAACACTCCAAATTTGTCAGATTGCGAGGGCATCTCCCGTGCACAGCCCTCTTCAGATCACCCCACAGATTTTCAATTAGATTCAGGTCTGGGCTCTGCCTGGGCCATTCCAAAACTTTAAACTTCTTCTGTTGAAGCCATTTCTTTGTTGTTTGGATGTATGCTTTGGGTCGTTGTTCAGCTTTCTAACAGAAGCCTGAAGGTTTTGTTCCAATACTGACTGGTATTTGGAACTGTTCATAATTCCCTCTACCTTAACTAAAAAGACAGGAACGTGGATAAAAGAGATGATGGATAATACCAACATCCCTTAACAAGAAAACGTGGAGCCCAGTAAGATCAAGCAGGATGGAGCGATGGCGACAACACAAAAGGAGCAAGGGTGCTCAGTCATGAATGAAGACTTGGCAGACACTGTAATAGGCCAAACAAAACATGGCAAATGATCCCGGGGAGGCTGCTTTTGTGTTGTCGCCATCATTCCATCCTGCTTGGTCTTGCTGGGCTCCACCTTTGCGACATCCGCATGTTCTCCACTAGCCACTGCTCCCTCCGTTTGTATGGGTTGGACATGGTCTGTATGTTGATTTTATGTCATGCTGGCTAAATTGTTGACTCATTTACATCACAAATGCTGTTTGTAACTATATTATTCTCACATCCCTGAAGAAGGAATCAGTATGCAGAAACGCGTCGGGTGTACAGTCATGTCTCATCATGGTTAAAATCGTTTCCATGTAAATTGGTCATATCTACAGTGACAGTATTTGATGGAGTCTTTTTAGGGCTAGCCACCCTGATTTGTATGTTTACACGCATGTTTGCACCTTCTTTTCATGCTTTTTCTGTGTCTTTTGTAATTAATAAATTTAATATTGATTTCATATTTTTTTTTCTACTGTTTCGTACATAACCCATATCTCGGGTATTACCTACCATTAGGATAAAGACTGCTAAAGTCTCACTAGGGGGATCCTCTCCTTCTGTTTTCTATCTTAACTAAGGCCCCTATTCCAGCTGAAGAAAAACTGCCCCAAAGCACCACCATACTTCACGGTGGGTATGGTGTTCTTTTGGTGATGTGCAGTGTTGTTTTTGCACCAAACATATCTTTTGGAATTATGGCCAAAAAGTTCAACCTTGGTTTCATCAGACCATAACACATTTTCCCACATGCTTTTGGGAGACTTCAGATGTGTTTTTGCAAAATTTAGCTTAGCTTGGATGTTTTTCATGAAAAGGCTTGCTTCTTGCCACTCCCCCATGTACCCAATAGCCCAGACATATGAAGAATACGGGAGACCGTTGTCACATGTACCACACAGCCAGTACTTGCCAGAAATTCCTGCAGGTTCTTTAATGTTGCTGTAGGCCTCTTGGCAGCCTCCCTGACCAGTTTTCTTCTTGTCTTTTCATCAATTTTGGAGAGACGTCCAGTTCTTGGTAATGTCACTGTTGTGCCATATTTTCTCCACTTAATGATGACTGTCTTCACTGTGTTCCATTTATATATACAATGCCTTGGAAATTCTTTTGTACCCTTCTCCTGACTGATACCTTTTAACAGTGAGATTCTGCTAAAGCTTTTGAAGCTCTCTGCGGACCATGGTTTTTGCTGTAGGATGCGACTAGGAAAATGTCAGGAAAGACCTACTAGAACAGTTGAACTTTTATTTGTGGTTAATCAGAGGCACTTGATTGATTGCAAATGATGGCAGGTGTGTACTGACTCCTACTTAACATGAGTTTGAATGTGATTGCTTAATTCTGAACACAGCTACATCCCCAGTTATAAGAGGGTGTGCCCACTTATGCAACCCCATTATTTTATTTTTTTAAATTTTTACCCCCCCCTAAAAGAGTTCAGTTTGTTTTTCAATTTAGTTGTACAGTTTATAGGTCACATTAAAGGTGGAAAATGTTCTGAAATGATTTATCTTTGTCTCTTTTTTTTACCATCACAGAAACCTTACTTTTTAAGAGGGGCGTGTAGACTTTTTATATCCATTGTGGCTACTTTTTAAGATCTGGTATTACTGGATGGTGGGCTACTTTTTAAGATCTGGTATTACTGGATGGTGGAATTTTGCACTTGTTTGGAGTGAACCAGGATTCTTCAACATGTAAATGTTTTTTACATTTCACACTTTGTTTTATATATAAGCATTTTGTTAATGTAAAACTATAACGCTTTTGAACGTAGCCACTCTATATTTTTTTTTTTTTCAGCGCAGTGTATATTTGGAGTTTTAGTACTAAAATGTTTCAGAAAATAAATCAAATTTAATATACAGCCACACTTTAGATACAATCCCCTTCTTCATCCTTCCCCAGACAATGTAATCTAGAAGCACCACCCACACCCTGGTGAATATTTACCTCCCAGTGGTGGCTAGCCCCTTTAGTGGTGTACAGAAGTATCCCCAGGCATTGGCCAAGCCTGTGCAGTGGCTCCCCAATGTCCCCCATAGACCCAAATGGGACTGTAGTTGTAGCTAAAATATAAAATAACATTTGCATTAAAATGTTAAAAAAATGTTGGTTAGATACATACAGCAACAACTAAGATAAGATATTTACCAAAGGCTACTTTGGGTTAATCGGAGACTAAATAAGATATCGCTTTATATATTTATTTTTCTTTTTTATTTATTTCTTATTGGCTACAATTGAAACTACATAGCAGTTTAAAAAAATGTAGAGCAGGTAAAATGGTGTTCATTTCATGTAACATCTGCACTACATCACAATGTAGTGAAAAAGTTTGTGTTTTCAGCAATCACTCCAGGAAGTTTCTATAGTATTATTGCTCTCAATGGCTCTTGTGGAGATCCTATCATTCAACTGCTCCTCCTCCTTTCGCAGAACAAGATGCATTGTAGGACAATAGTAGTACAAGCTCTATGAATAGCGAAGAGAGCAGAAGAGGACAGGCGAGCGGCGCATTGGTAGATAGCTGCAAGTAGCAGTTTTCAGTGACTGACCAGAAGATATTTACCAGAAGCAACTGCCTCTAGGTAATGGGATGCATACCATTACACATAACTAATGTGTTTGGTCTATATCCTACCTTTAGCTTTTAGTATCAATATACAGTATCACACAAAAGTGAGTACACCCCTCATAATAAAATATAATAAAATTATATACTTTTTTTTTTTTTTTTACACTATGGTGACATCACTGTGGCGATGATAATGTACAATCACTGGCAGCTCTAATATCACTGTATATCAGTACCTCCAGCCAATATCTGTGATCAGCGCCACAGCAGTACAGTGTCACCAGACCAGTGTTTCCCGTCAGTGTCCCTAATCACCACCTCATCAGTCATTGTCCCCAATCACCTTCACTCACTCACGGTGTCCCTGATCACCACCACAACAATCACAGTGTCCCTGATCACTGCCACACCAGTCATATTGTCCCTGATCACCACCAAACCAGTCATGTTGTCCCTGATCACCGCCACACCAGACATGTTGTCCCTGATCATCGCCACACCAGTCATGTTGTCCCTGATTACCGCCACACCAGTTACAGTGTCCCTTGTCACTGCAACACCAGTTACAGTGTCCCTGATCATCGCCACCCCAGTTATTTTGTCGCTAATCACTGTCATATCAGTTATATTGTTCCTGATGTGTGTGCGAATAATATCTTAGTTACATAGGGGGTTATTCACTAAAACTGGAGCATGCAAAATCTGTGCAGCTCTGCACAGAAACCAATCAGCTTCCAGGTTTTATTGTCAAAGCTTAATTGAACAAGCTGAAGTTAGAAGCTGATTGGCTACCGTGAACAGCTGCACCAGACTCTGAGTGGTCCATTTTTAGTAAATCTCCCCCATAGTTACATAGTAGGTGAGGTTGAATAAGGACAATAGTCCATCTAGTTCAACCTGTGTAGGTGTATGTGGCCGTAATCATCTCGCATACCCCTGAATGTTCTGATTTTTGAGATGTATGTCTAAGAGTCTTTTGAAAGCCACCATACTTCCCGCAGAAACCACCTCTTGTGGTAGAGAATTCCACAATCTTGTAGCCCTAACAGTAAAGAACCCCCCACGTTGCCTGAGGTTAAAACGCTTCTCCTCTAATCGCATTTTATGCCCTCTAGTCCTCATGCAATCCTTCCGACTGAATAGCTTTTTTTCTATGCTGAGATCACCATTGAGATATTTATAAATTGCTATCATGTCCCCTCTCAGGTGTCTCTTCTCCAGGGAGAATAAATCAAGCGATTGCAGACGCTCTTCATAATTAAGGTCCTCCAATCCCCTAATTAGTTTAGTTGCCCTTCTCTGGACTTTCTCCAGCTCCAACACATCCCTCCTGAGGACCGGCGACCAGAACTGGATAGAATACTCCAGATGTGGTCGGACTAGAGTTTTATAAAGTGGAAGGATGATAGTTTTATCTCTGGAATACGTCCCTTTCTTCATGCATGCTAATATTCTGCCGGCTTTGGCAGCTGCCGCTTGACATTGCATGCTATTGCTTAGTCTATCCTCTACCAGGACTCCCAGATCTTTCTCCATGTTTGATTCCCCCAAAGGCAAAGCCTTACACTTCTCCACATTAAACCTCATTTGGTCCCAGTTTGGTAGAGTTTGGTCCCAGTTTACCCTTTCCATCATGTAATTATATTGACAACTTTGTGTAAAAAAAAAAAAATATATTTTCTTTCTGCCTTTTGCAAAAATCTTGTGGCAAAAAAGTCTTCAAAAGACTCAATATGCCTCTTGAAAAAGATCTTGGGGTGTTTGCTTTCCAAAATGTGCTCATTTTGTGGGTGTTCCGCCTGTCCTTGTGTTTCCCCTGTCCTGGTGCTGGCCTCCAAAAATGTGATAGGCGGTCAGGGAATTAGATGTGCAATTTACCCCCCTAGAACCCCCAAAGGGGCTACTTGGATTTTGGGCCCCTCTATGCATCTTGGCTGTGAAAAATTCTCACACATGTGGTATCTCCATACTAAGCTGACATAACAGAATGTGTTTCAGAGTGCAGTTATAAGTATGCCTACGTGTTTGCAAAATATCTTGTTAAAATGATAACTTTGTGCAAAAAAAAAAAAAATCTTTTACATTTTTTCATTTTCCAAAAAATGATGACAAAAAAAAATTATAACTTTAAAAAAACTTGCTATGCCTCTTTCTAAATACCTTGGACTGTCTAATTTCCAGAAATAGGTCATCTGGGGAAAAATTTTGACTGCCTTGGCATTTTAGGGCCTTATGAAATGAGATAGGCAGTCAGTACATCAGGACTGATCAATTTTCAAATATATACAGTATACCATAGTTTGTTGACTCTATAACTTTCACACAGACTAAAAAATATATATTGATTATCTTTGTCAAAGAAATGTAGAAGAATACATAGGGTCTAAATTTATGAAAAATATTATTTATTGGCAAAATTTTCAGAAACTAAAAAATTGTTTTTAATTTTATATTTTTTCGCTTTTTTAGCAAAATAAAAAAACATTGGTGATTAAATACCACCAAAAGAACGCTCTATCTGTCTCAAAAAATGATAAAAAAAAATTCAAATGGGTACAGTGTTGCATGACTGAGTAATTGTCATTTAAACTGTGAGAGCACCGAAAGCTGAAAAAGGGCCAGGGCAGGAAGGGGATGAAAGTGTCTGGTACTGAAGTGTGTAGACGGGGCTTAGGCATCTTATTGCAACTGTAGAACTACACTGGCTAATTGCCTAGGTTCTAGGCAGGAGTTTGCTTCCATGTGAAAATCAGCATTAAGGCATAGAAGCGGGCCTCCATGAGCACTGTTAACCCTCTACTAACCCATGGCTAACTGACTGTATTGGTAATACTAAGAACACTACAGTCAGAGAACACCAACTCCCAGGTGCCAGCATTTACAAACCAGTGCTGTAGAGACTGCCTTCATTAACCCAGCAATACATGTCACCTCACTCCCAGTGACATGTCCACAGTTACCAGTGAATACAGGCAACAAACTTCACTCTGTAACAACGTGCTCGCTCTCTCTGTCAGGGGCCCCTCTACATCGCACTTGTGACTCTCAGGCTAGGTCCCTAAGCACTCTGTGCCAGTGGTCTGGTCCCAAAATGCAGGCAGCCAGCTGCTAGTTAAGAGGACAAGCACCAGACCCCTTCACTACCAGAGTAACCATTACCCTATGCCTGTCACCCATTCATCCCTTGCTGGTTGGTGCCCTTAAGCTATGATACATATACAGTCATCTCTAACAACGGCTATATGTCCTACTTTAGACAGCAAAATTCATACTGGACTAAAATGCACTGTATCTACTCTAGCCTACAGTCCCAATGTTACAAGCCCATTTCTTTGGATATGCCATGCAGTACACCACCTAAGAGAGAAACTTCAGATTAGGCATTAAACCGTTAATGATATCTTTACTAAAGGAGGCAGGTAATTCAGTCCTCAGGCTCCCAGTCCATCAGGGAATACCCCCCCCCCTCCCTCCGCCAAGCTGGGGGTGCAGTACAGCAGCATATAGCCCTATATCTTGCCAGTATATCCAGCAGCTCTCTCTAAGGGCACTGAATAGCACCTTTCTATGTGGATCTCTAGAAAGTTGCCAGGAAAAACTGGCCAATCATTTCCCCAGATCCACCACACATCATCACATTGTAACAGTTTCACAAGAAAGACAGCAGACTTGATCCAGATAATTACAGAAGAAAAGTCAGCACAGAAAACAACATTAACCCTTCTGCAGGCAACTGCCTATAAGTGGTAAATGCTGGAAGAGGGTAGCCATGTTGAGTGCCTAATTTTTCAAATAATTTTTCACATTTAGGATGGGAAGTATTCCTGCACTCAGATGCTCAATCTGTTGTACTGTATGTGCATGTGTTTAAATAGAATCAGTTTGGCTAGCCAGTCCTCCATCTTTTGGAGATAGGTTGTGTGTAGACGAACATGCAAGAAGTGTGTGTCCAGGCCTGTATTGCCTTACAGACAGGCACTCTCACCAGGCTATCACGTCAGGCAAAAGTTTAGCCTGTGCTGAAGCAGGCCGGGGGTCTAAAGTAGTGTATACACCTTGATGTTTTTTTCTCTCACTTAAGCATTGGGTTGAATGAAAAAAAAAAAACTGACGGATCCCCGCACCAACAAAAGCGATATGGATTTAAACACAAGCAATGTGGATGCAGGGATCTTCCATGCCCTGCTATTGAATTCTAATAGCACAGACTTTCCTCCTGTCAATGTACACTAATCAGTGCTGCAGCCATTGTTTGCTGAACCTAACGATTTTCAGTGCATGTATACCCTGCTTAAGTAGGCTAAATAGCAAGAGGCTGAATACTTATGTACAGCATCTCACAAAAGTGAGTACACCCCTCACAATTTTGTAAATATTTTAATATATCTTTTCATGTGACAACAATGAAGAAGTGACACTTTGCTACAATGTAAAGTAGTAAGTGTACAGCTTGTATAACAGTGTAAATTTGCTGCCCCCTCAAAATAATTCAACACACAGCCATTAATGTCTAAACCACTGGCAACAAAAGTGAGTACACCCCTAAGTGAAAATGTCCAGATTGGGCCCAATCAGCCATTCTCCCTCCCCAATGTCATGGGATTCATTAGTGTTACAAGGTCTCAGGTGTGAATGGGGAGCAGGTGTGTTAAATTGCTTTCATTCTCTCATACTGGTCACTGGAAGTTTAAAATGGCACCTCATAGCAAAGAACTCTCTGAGGATCTGAAAAAAAGAATTGTTGCTCTACATAAAGATGGCCTAGGCTATAAGAAGATTGCCAAGACCCTGAAACTGAGCTTCAGCACGATGATGCACAAGAAAGCCCACAAACAGTTTGCTGAAGACAAGCAGACTAAGGACATGGATTACAGGAACCATGTCCTGTGGTCTGATGAGACCAAGATAAACTTATTTGGTTCAGATATGTCAAGGGTGTGTGGCAGCAACCAGGTTAGGAGTACAAAGACAAGTGTGTTACAATCAAGCTTGTTGGTGGAAACGTCATGGTCCAGGGCTGCATGAGTGCTGCCGGCACTGGGGAGCTACAGTTCATTGAGGGAACCATGAATGCCAACATTCACTTGGCTCTTGTGCAGCTGGTAGAGGATTTGTCCGCTTTTAGAGGCTAGATTGATACCATTGGCATTATAACACCCCAATTTTAGCTTGGGGCGAGAACTGATCGTATAGGCCATAATGGAGTGCGCAGATGAGGGAAGGGGAAGCGAAGGAAAGGAAGATGAATGATCAAGGAAAAGATTAGGGAGCAGGGAGGGCAAAGAAGCAAGAGAGGAAGGTAGAAATATAAAGAAAAGGACACAGAGGGGAGTGTCCAAAAAAAAGGAAATGGTTGGGGAGCAAAATACTACGTGCTTATCATGTTTAGGCACAAACCATGCCAAACCTAATGGGGGAGAAAGGTCAAAGAGGAGATATCCGAGATGTGATCCCAGCTATATGACGGGCATATAAGAAGAGTAATAGAGGGGACAGCAAATTTACAGTACACTGTTATACAAGCTGTACACTCACTACTTTACATTGTAGCAAAATGTCATTTCTTCAGTGTTCTCACATGAAAAGATATAATAAAATATTTACTATAATGTGCGATTTGTGCGATACTGTGTATATATATATATATATATATATATATTTATTTATTTATTTATTTATATATATTATAAAAAACGCAGAGGTCGATCAAATACCACCGAAAGAAAGCACTATTTGTGGGGAAAAAGGACAATTTTTTGGGGTACAGCATCGCATGACAGTGCAATTGCCAATTAAAGTAACACAGTGCTGTATTGGAAAAAATGGCCTGATTATGAAGGGGGTAAATCTTCTGGAAGTGAAGTGGTTAATAACAATTTCAGGCAGCCCAGACAGGAGAGGCAGGTGTTCTGCTTAAACTGGTTGGGCTGCACACTGGTAGAATTTAGTTGGAAATGTTTCATTAGAAGAATGTTTGTTCGAGGGAGGATTTTGTCCAGGTATAGGCACAACTTGCAGAGGGGACATATGTCTGGGGGACAGGAGCCACACTGGGCCAAAGCTTGTGGCAGTCCTCCAGGCCCAGGCCGAAAGGTGGCTAAACCCATGCCATCTTTAGCCAGGCAAGGTCATGTTTGTTATCAGCACTAATACCCTGGCCATCCATTCACTTTGAAAAAATCACACATATATCACACAAGTCCTTAGTCTGGTTGATGCAGGGATTCATCATAAAGGATTCTGACTTCCAGGAGGTCTTTCATTAGGCCAAAGGGATTTGTGGCCACTTTAGTTGGCCACACCCAGCTGATTTTTGCTTGGCAGAAATGCAACGCCAAGATCAGATGCCTGCCAGCCACCTCATTTGTGAAACCCCTAAATACAAAATACATTTTTTTTTTATTTACTTTTCTCATTCTTTCTCATAAGGCAGTCTCTGCCCTGGTCAAGAAACATGGGCAGGGATGGCAAGGCTGTAACTAAAATGCTTACAAGTGCTAATTCCAATGGACTACTGGGTGTCAAGGGTGTACCACAGAGGTTATTACCAATATTTATATAAAATAACATCTGGGTAGCAGTGACCATAACATGATTTCATTTATTGTTAGCTGTAAGCAACAAGCACATACAGGAAACATAAAAACATTTAACTTCAAGAGAGCAAATTTTCAAAGTATGACTTGGATTGAGAGGGATTTTTTGGCATTGATGAACACAGAACAAAAATCGGAATTTTTCAAAAAGACTGTTTGCAAACTCACTGAAAAGTTTATTCCCATGGGGAATAAGTTTAAAAGGCTACAAATAAAGCCTATGTGGCTCACCGTCCAAAGTTAAAAAAAGCTATAAATTATAAGAAAAGAGCTTTTAAAAAATATAAAAATGAAGGAACACTATCATATTTTAAATGTTACAAAGAATATAACAGAATATGTAAAAAGGAAATCACGGACGCAAAAAAATTCAAAACAAATGACAGATTGCAAAAGATAGTAGGACAAACCCCAAACAATCCTTCAAATATGTGTAACGCTCCTGCGTTTTTGTTATAGGCTGGATTTACAGCTGCAAAATCTCCACTCAGTAGTCATGTAGAGATGTGTTGAATACCAGATCCAACTCTCCAGGACTCATCACCGTGGGCCTGTCAGCTTCAACATACAGATATATACACACTCAATGAGATGTTCCTGGAGTGATAGGATGTATATGATAGTATGAAGGTGATGTGCTGAAGGGACAGGTGTGAACAGTGACAAGGATGGTAAGCACTTGATAGGTTTGTACAGGAGAGTTCAAGATGGTATTTAGGAATGCAGATAGGTTAGTATTGAGTATGCTAACAGGTGGTGAGGACAGCAGATGACAAATACAGGATAGACTAACCCAGTGCAAGGATAGATAGTAGTAGACAGGAGAGCTAGCAATCTATGCAGCAGTGCAGATGATAGATGGTAGTAGTCTCAAGAGCTAGCAATCTATGTAACAGTGCAGATGATAGGATAGTATGGATAGGTAGTAACAGTCCTTAATGCAATAGTAGTAGTGTAAGTTATGGAGGTTTCCCCTGCGGGGTACTTATCGCTATAGTATAGTAGTAGAAGGGTTCGGTGATGAGGAAGTGATCCAGTAGCGAGATACAGGGATCAATAGCGAGGTTCGGGTCTGAGGAAGTGATCCTGGTAGCGAGATACAGGGATCTGTAGCGAGGTTCCACAGCGAGACACGCTTGTAAGCATAGATGCAAGGCAGGTTGAACGAACACGTGAGTGAGAACGCCGGCGGTTGAAATAGCCGCTCTGCGACGCTCAGTGATGACAGCATCGGTCTTAAAGGTGTATGCGCACCTACCAGAAGAGAATGGTGGGACGCATACACGGAATGGAAAGTGGAATAAGGGTACCAGAGGTACCAGAACATTACAATATGTTATTGGAAAAAAGTCAGGTCTGAGCATGTCGGCCCTTTACAAAATAATCAAGAGTGGATGACTAGGGACAAAGAGAAGGCAAATTATATTAAATACCTTCTTCAGCTCTGTGTATACAAAGGAGCATGGGGGAGCTCAAGTCCATAATAGGGATGGTATTGACACAGTCCCAAATAATCCACTATGGCTCAAATGTGATATGGTCCAGAAATATTTAGACAGAATAAAGGTGGATAAAGCACCTGGACCAGGTGGCATCCACCCACGGATCCTAAAAGAACTGAGCTCTGTTCTTTCAAAGCCATTGTTTCTAACTTTTAGGTACTAGTCAATGATTGGAATGGTACCACTGGATTGGCATAGACCCAATGTGGTGCCCATTCTTAAAAAGGGATCAAAGTCTTTACCAAGTAACTATAGACCTGTTAGTTTAACATCTATAGGTGGGAAGATACTGGATAGTTTAATATAAGACCACATACAGTAGATGGGTTCTTGCTGGAAAAAAAAACAAACATTTTAGGCAACAGACAGCAAGTAAAACCTTGGGCAGAGGGGCGGCTGTGAACGTAGTATACCTGGATTTTGCAAAAGCGTTCCACACAGTTCCCCACACATGGCTTATGTGTAAGGTAAAGTCTACAGGCTTGGGAGGATTAGTTTGTAAATGGATAGAAAACTGTCTAAAAGACCGAATTCAGAGAGTAGTGGTTATTGATTCTTACTCTGAATGGTCTAAGGTTATTAGTGGTGTACCCCAAGGTTCAGTGTTGGAACCCTTACTTTTTTATTATCTTTATAAATGATATAGGGTCTGGGATTAAAAGTACCATTTCAGTCTTTGCAGATGACACCAAGCTTTGCAGTGGAATAACATCCTTGCAGGATGTCTCCAACTTACAAGCCAACCTCAAGGCACTGTTTAACTACTTTTGGACAGGAAGGTTTTCCCAATAAAGAAAATTTTAAAAATCAAAATTTTTCATCATTTTAGGCCAATTTGTATTCTGCTAAATATTTTTGGTAAAACAAATGCCATTAAGTGTTTTTAGTTTAGTTTGCACAAAGGTTATCGTGACTACAAACTAGGGAAAAGATTTTAGTCATTTTTATTTATCTATTTATTTTTTTACTAGTAATGGCGGTGCTCAACGATTTTTACTGGGACTGCGACAATGCTGCAGACAGATCAGACACCTAACTGACATTTTTGACACTTTTGGGGGGACCAGTGACATTAGTACAGTAATCAGTGCAAAAAATATGCACTGATACTGTACTAATGACACTGGCAGGGAAGGGGTTAACACCAGGGGCGATCAAAGGGTTTAATGTGTCCCTAGGGAGTGGTTTCTAACTGTGTGGGGAATGGACTTATGCAATGAACACATGTTCATAAATAGGAGTTATGTTCCTAAAAAGGAGGAACACAGGAGCCCTGTGTTCATTGCAGACAGAACATCGGTCTGTCGTGTTTACAACGGCAGAACGCTGTTCTGTCTCCATGGGGAGCAATCGCAGGTGCCCGGCAGCAATAGAGGTTGCCGGACCTGCAGGTCAGCTTCCCCTGTGGCGAATGGGTGCGTGCACTGGCCCGACTCGCGGTCCCGCGAAGCGACGTACAGGTACGTCGTTTCGCGGGAACGCGCCGACCTGCCACAGTACATGTACAACGGCTGGTCAGCAAGTGGTTAATTGGGCAATTATGTGGCAAATGAGTTTTAATGTTGATAAATGTAAAGGCATGCACTTGAAGGCTAAGAATATGCATGAATCATACATACTAGGGGGACCACAAATGGGGGAATCCATGATGGTTGATCATAAGCTGAATAATAGGATGCAATGCCAAGATGCAGTTTCCAAAGTGAGCAAAATCCTTTCTTGTATTAAGAGAGGTATGGTCTCCAAAGAGAGAGATATAATTTTGCCCCGGTACAAATCATTAGTAAGACATCATCAGGAATATGCAGTTGGTTGGTGTTGAGTTATTCCCTTTAAGGTCATCACAGAGGACAAGGAGGTACTCTTTACATCTAGAGAAAAAGAGATTTAATCTCCAAATACGGAAAGGTTTCTTCACAGCAAGAGCTGTGAAAATGTGGAAAAGACTCCCTCCAGAGCTGGTTCTGGCCAACTCAGTAGATTGCTTTTTAAAAGTCCTGGATTCTTTCCTAAATGTACATAATATACTGTAACTGGGTTCTAACATTTATAGGTAAAGTTGAGCCAGGGAAAATCTGATTGCCTCTCAGGCAATGTTCCCTCTAATTTTTTACTGGGCTGAGCAAATAAAAAAATTTCTGAGCGCAGTGCTCCCCAACCTTTTTATCGCCGCGGACCGGTCAACGTTTGATCATTTTTCTGTGGCCCCCAATCAATGCAGAGTGCCCACAGCATTGCCCCCAATCAATGCAGAGTGCCCACAGCATTGCCCCCAATCAATGCAGAGTGCCATAGCATTGCCCCCAATCAATGCAGAGTACTACAGCATTGCCCCCAATCAATGCAGAGTACTACAGCATTGCCCCCAATCAATGTAGAGATGCCAGCGTGCCCCTTTTCAATGTAGAGGTGCCAGTGTGCCCCCTTTCAATGTAGAGATGCCAGTGTGCCACCTTTCAATGTAGAGATGCCAGTGTGCCACCTTTCAATGTAGAGATGCCAGTGTGCCCCCTTTCAATGTAGAGATGCCAGTGTGCCCCCTTTCAATGTAGAGATGCCAGCGTGCCACCTTTCAATGTAGAGATGCCAGTGTGCCCCCTTTCAATGTAGAGATGCCAGCGTGCCACCTTTCAATGTAGAGATGCCAGCGTGCCCCCTTTCAATGTAGAGATGCCAGTGTGCCCCCTTTCAATGTAGAGATGCCAGTGTGCCCCCTTTCAATGTAGAGATGCCAGTGTGCCACCTTTCAATGTAGAGATGCCAGTGTGCCCCCTTTCAATGTAGAGATGCCAGTGTGCCCCCTTTCAATGTAGAGACTCTTCAGTCCCGAGTCTAGTAATGGTTCTGCCATTTTTTCAGTTTTTAATTAATGCAGAGTGCCCACAGCATTGTCCCCAAATCAATGTAGAGATGCCAGTGTTCCCCCCCCCCCGTGCACTTACCTCATGGTCACGGGCGGCAGCTTCTCTTCAGTTCATTCCCCGGCTTCCTGCCTCTCCTCAGTCCTCCTGACTCCCCGAGTCCCGGCGCCTCTTCCTCGGCCAATGGCATGAAGTTGGCCTTTCGGCCAATCAGGAAGCGGGAGGACCCGCTCCCTGATTGGCCAGGAGGAGGATCCGTGTGACAATAGCGAATTTTCATTCGCTATTGTCACACAATGGGCGTGCTCTCGCGGCGCACGCTCTGCTACACGGCCGCCACGTCTGCGGCTGCGCGGTTTGAATAGGTGCTTGCGCGGGACCTTCATTCACACTGCGCGCCCGCGCATGCGCGCAGGCTAAAGGGAACACTGCTCTCAGGGGATCAGGGAGGATTTTTTCCCCCTGCTGTAGCATGCTTTGCTGGGGTTTTCACCTTTCTCTGGAACAACTGTGAGTATTGTGTATTATCTTTTTTTATATTGGTTGAACTAAATGAAACTCGTTTCTTTTTTCAACCTTACTATGTAACCACTGGCTGAAGGTAACCCAGTATGCTTTTATAGTGAATTTCCACTTTTACAGTCAAACGTGATACATTTGTCACCATGTTTTCTACATACACTACTGTTTCCAATGTCTCTTCTGGATTCCTTTGCACTCCTAGTGTGTTCCTATGTTTATCCCAGGAGACTCCTGGCATGCTTGTACTTCTGTGCAATGTTTACTCTGAGATACCCCTGAATTCCAGGATTTATCCACACATCATACTCCAGGAGAGATACAGTTTCTTCCACAAGTGTATTTGTCCGAGTAGGCTATGCCATTCTGCTCTTGTGTACCTTGCATTCTCCACGTGAGTCTGCTGCCTTTGTGCCTCAGTCTGTTTTGTGAATCCTAAACCTCAGTTCTGTAACGGTCATCCTGGTGAAACCTGAAGTGCTGTAACGGACTTCCTTCTCTGTGAGGTAGGGAATCCCAGTGCTGCAAGAGACATTTATTCCTGTTACTGTATTCCCAGCCCTCAGCATAGGATAATATGACCAGATTTTTAAAAAATTAGCAAATGGTAAACTATTTTATAAGCATATTTTCCTCAAATTATATATGCAGTGTATGTGGTATGTGTTTATGGAATGATTGTATGATATATACAATATTTCTCACATTTCGCCCATGAGATAAAAAAAACAAATACTTCTTAGAATTTTTTGAGATATGACTACCAAATGTTATGAAGATAAGATAGAGAAAAAACAGAGTGCAGAGTTCAGGAGTGCGGTACATAAAGAATGAAAGGGCTAGGGAGCATGCTACATAAAGAATGCAGGGCTAATTAGTACTCAGGAGTGTGCTACATAATGAATGCAGGGCTCAAGAGTGCGCTACATAAAGGATGCAGGGCTCAGGAGTGCATTACATAAAGAATGCAAGGCTCAGCTGTGCCCATCTATGCAGCCTGACCAGTACCCAGCAATGCAGGCTCACCAGTGCCCAGCAATACAACCTTACCAGTGGCCAGCAATGCAGCCTCACCAATGGCCAGCATTGCAGCCTCACCAGTGCCCATCCAATGCAGCCTTACCAGAGCCTATCCAATGCAGCCTTGCCAGAGCCCATCCAATGCAGCTTTACCAGTGCCCATCCAATGCAGCCTTACCAGTGCCCATCCAATGCAGCCTGACCAGTGCCCATCCAATGCAGCCTGACAAGTGCCCAGCAATGCAGCCTGACCACTGCCCATCCAATGCAGCCTGACCAGTGCCCAGCAATGCAGCCTGACCAGTGCCCAGCAATGCAGTCTCACCAGTGCCCAGCAATGCAGCCTCACCAGTGCCCAGCAATGCATCCTGACCAGTGCCCAGCAATGCAGCCGGACCAGTGCCCATCCAATGCAGCCTGACCAGTTTCCATCTATGCAGCCTGACCAGAGCTGGCCGGATCATCACACCGGAAGGCATCGCCCGCTGTGTTGGCTTTAATTGGAATCACCGGGCGCCCGCGGTCACACAAGCCTGCCTCCTGGATCAGTTTCTACCTATGATAGACAGCACACATCCCGGCATTGGACAAGTGTGCTGTCTATCAAAGGAGCCAAACCAGGAGGAGGGTCTTTGGGTGGGCAGACGCCCAGCGATTCAAATTAAAGCTGACACAGTGGGCGACGCCAGCCTGACCCCCCCCCCCAATGTGTGGCATCTGGGGCGGACTGCCCCCCCATTAGTATGCCACTGGCTTTGGCACCCCTCTCTTCCTCAGCACCTGCCCACGAGCGGCCCTGCACCTAGCGCCGTCCCTGAAATCTAAGGACAAATCTGGGGACAAACTGGCTCCGGGGAAAGTGTCCTGAAACTGGGGACGTCTGGTCACCCTAGCCTAGGAAGGGTCTTTCCCTGCTTTTCCTTTGTTCCCAACACCCTTGCACTGCTCCAGTACATGTCAGTGACCCCTAGTCTACGCAGTATATGGACAGTTGTAGCATACATGTGTATGTTTGTTGGCCCCAACCTGATAGCTGTCCTGCGACCTGCAGCAAACTCAATCAGCCCTCAATTTTGCCATTGGAGGCAGTTCAGATCTCTTAAAGGGGTTGTAAAGCTTCTTATTTTTTATTTTTTTTTAAAGTAAAATAATTATTTATATTTATCTGATCTGTGCAATGGTTTTACACAGAACGGCCCCAAACCTCCTCTCCTGGGGTCACCTGCCAGCGATCTTGGCTCCTCTTAGCCTTCTTTAAGTGCCCCCCCATAACAAGCCTTTTGCTATGGGGGCACTTGTATGGGCTCTATCCCAACCTGGGCTGTATGCATCCATACACATGCACAACATAGCTTGGTTCCAGCCCCACTCCCTCCTCACTGGACCTCACTTTTAGCTATAATCTGGTTACATAATTACTCTGGCTGAAAAAAGACACAAGTCCATCTAGTTCAACCAATATGATACAATCACGGCACCATGGTGGGAATAAGCCAGGGCTCCGTGTAGTGCCGCCTTTCCGATTTTGGTGGTTGAATGGTGAAGATGAGTGTGTTCTGCGATGTTAATCTTGATGTCTTTGTGCTCTCTGGGTGCAGTTGTTTGATGCCTCGATCCTGGCTTCCGTGATGGGGAAGGGGCTGTACCAGTCAGACACTAGATGATAGGTAGGTTTAGTGATTCACAGAAAGACTGTAGGTCATCTCAGGTGCGGAGTAATGCAGTGTGGCCTCTCCACATGGCTGATAAGCAGAATGGGAATTTCCATCTGTATGAGGGTATTAGTTGAATTGCATGATCCATGCAATGGCAATGATTGAGATGTGCTTAGTTTACAAGTGTTTACAAGTAAGAAGGAAAAAATGGGGGATCGGGAAAGAAAGAGAGAGTTCCTTTCGATCATATTTAATTCCAATTTCCAAAGCTCAAAACCTTCACCATCTTCAGCTGCAGGTAACCCCCTTCGGCAAGGATAAGGGATAGGGCTACAATGTAGACATCGTGAAATTAGCTGAGATAGTAGGAGGTGAGGCAAATGATCACAAAGCTCCTTGTTTCTTCACAAAGATCCGTTTCTAGGCAAAGCTTCCTCCGTCTAGCTGTGCTGGGTCGGCCAAGTCTGTATTTTTAGCATTAGTACCAAGCTGCTTTGCTGCACACTCTTTGGGAGGGCAAATTTAGTCTCTATGCATCATGCCACGCCCTCATTAAACGTGCAGACAACATAATGCCTGCTCTTCTTGTCTCTTGAGCCTTTAAAATCACTATATCTTATCTTAGTCTCTGGCAGTCCCAAAAACCTCAACGCATTTGCTCCCTGTGAGTATGGTCCTCTGACTGTCACAAATATATTTGAGTAATCAGATTCCGAATCCAAAAGTCATTTTTTTCTTTTAAAATAACAAACATGTCATACTTACCTGCTCTGTGTAAAGGTTTTGCATAGGGAAGCCTGGATCCTTCTCTTCTCGAGTCCCTAGCTGGAGCTCCTGGCCCCTCCTTCCTGTTGAGCGCCACCACAGCAAGCAGCTTGCTATAGGGGCACTCGAGCCGAGCTGCAGCCCTGTGTATCTATTCAGACACAGATCGGAGGTTCAGCCCTGCCCCCTCTCTCTCCTCATCGGCTAACTGAGTTTGATTGTCTCAGCCAATCAGATGGGAGAGTCCTGGATGGCCAGGGCATTCGTGGACATCGCTGGATCGAGAGGGGGCTCAGATAAGTACAAGGGGAGCTGATGGGGGGGGGCTGCTGCACACAGAAGGCTTTTTATTTTTTGTTTTAGTTTTGTAAGATGTTTGGTATTTGTTTAATGCATAAAGTTTGTTGTTTAAGTGGTACCCTTCATTGGCTAACTTAAAGTGGTAATAAACTAAAAAAAAAAAACATTTGTTTAATTGTACCTCACCAATTCTTTGATGTGGTGTCTGCTTTTTTCTTAGACTTTTTTTCTTTGTTTTTATCTGGTGATCCAGCCAGTAAGTCTTCTATTTTTTAATGTCACACATCATTTGCGCAGTGAATTTTCAAATGCAGTTTAAAAAAAAATATGAATTACATTTTTTTGTATAATGTGAAAGATAATATTACGGCGAGTAAATAGATACCTTACATGCCATGCTTAAAATTGCATCTGCCCGTGGAATGGCGGCAAACTACGGTGCTTAAATTTTCCATAGGTGACGCTTTAAATACCTTTACAGGTTACCAGTTTAGAGTTGCACAGGAAGTCTGGTGCTGGAATTATTCCTCTCACTCTGACATTTGAGAAAATACCTTACATGCGTGGTGCATTTACATATGTGTGTGGGAGTAACATATGCGTTTGAACTTTTTTTTTTTTATTTTATACTAAAAACATTTTTATACTTTTTTTGGGATTAACTTTATTGCTATCACAAAGGATGAACAACATCCCTTGTGACAGCATGGCTTTGACAGGTACTTTTTATGAAGAGGTCTGGGGTCAAATATCTCCTCTAGCCTCCCATGCAGCAGATCAGACAAAGATCGGTCTGAGTGACTGCTTTCCTGGCCGCTGGCAACCAGGTAAACTGGGAGTTGAAATGGAAGTGACAAACTCCTCGTCGCTCCCTGTTTCTGGGGTTACAGAGAGAGAGGAATGACGTCAGTTCCTCTCTCTCTGTTCAGGGCAGCTTACGCCACTGGCCGCATCGCTCCCGGGCACCGCAATCGTACGGGAGAAGTGGCGGCTGTGGCAGGAGGGGGTGGGGCCCCTTTCTGCCACCTGCAGAGGTGATCGAGTGGCTAATTAGCCGCTCGGATCACTTCTGCCTCTAAGGGAATCACCGGCTGAAAAGATACATACCAGAATGATGCCTGTAGGTGCAGACATTATTCCAGTGTAACCACTGAAACTGGAGGACGTCCATGGACTTCATGGAAGTGTTTAAAGATGAAAGCTTTCAGGACCTTCCTTGGGTTCGTTTCTTGGATATTATACTATTCAGCTTTGTAATACATGTAGTACCATCAACTTTCTAACAATTCTGAAAATTTTATTAATGGAACATCATGACCCATTCACTGTTTTATCTTATGAATAACATTGAGGGGTCTATTTGTAAATGTATTTACACAGTAATTACACAGATTTAATCCAAAATTCACACATGTTTCTGTTTTGATTCAGTTGGAAAAATGTGGGCATCCTGGATAAAAGTTGTGTGAATAATGTGAGAAAACATTTATAAGTAAAACCTCAAGTTATGATTTGCTTAATAGCCACCCTTAATACCTTTAAAAAAAAGCATGTTTAAAAACCCAGTTTAAACGGGCCCAAAAAAGTTGCATGTATTTACTGAATGAAATACAACTAAAACCTATCTTACTTTTCTAAAGGAAAGGTGACCTTCATGTTGTAATCAGGCTGTATGTTTTTTTTTCTCTTTCACCAAGTCTCTGCCATTGCTTTTCTAAATAAAATAGTCAATTCTTTTAATCTATATGGAGCCTTATGTTGTCTTGTTCTCTCATCAGGGGTTGGCTGTTGTCTCTTAAATGCAGACATGACAAGTTGGCAACTTTTGATTTGCAGTTTCTGCGAGCTGCTTATTCCTTTTACTGGGGTTTCAATTGTTTGTTTTAAACATCCTGTTCTAGAGTGCCCTTAAAATGCTGTGGATAGCACAAATACAATCTAGGATTGCAGGAGAATTTCAGCTTTCAGAGATCCCTACTGTGCATGCATTTTCTGAACAAAAGTTCCCTTCATGACACCATTTCAGCTTTCTGAAAAGAACTCGATGTTCAATCTGATCTTATAACTATACAGCATGTCATCATCAATTTTCATCTCATTCTTTCATTGTAAGGGGTTTCAAGCCAAATGTTAGAAATTTCTTGTTACTAGAATTTGTAAAAGAAAATGTATTTATTTTATTTTTTTTACTACAGATTTAAACTTTTTTCCTTTAATCTCTGTCTTACTCGCATGTGTGAGCAATATTGCTTTTTTATCACATGCAAGGAAGCATAATGTACTAGGTTAAGACCAATTTGTAATACACTGCCCTGTGTCAGAGATATTGGTCAGAGGAAGAACAAATGATGGTGTTCAATTTGTTACATCAAGAAAAAGGCATGACTTGATCATGAACTGCCCAACAGGAGAATCAAATTAATCTTTGTATAAATAACTAGACCATCTGTATATGCAGCTGAACAAGCATATTTTGCCTATGTTCACTTATTTTTTACAAAGAGCTAGCAGGACTGTAAACAGTGTGGGAACTCTTTCTACCTTTGCAGACCAATGACAAATTAGTAAAAACACACAATGGAATATATTTGTGTGACAAGGTATATAGGTTCCAAAGCTAATAAAACATTCAGGCAAGCATTTTAAATACACTTTTTCCATTTTTGACCATATCCTTGGCCCTTTGCAGTAACAACACCCTTCTAAAATAGTAACCTGGAATTTCTGTTTTTTGGAGTTTATGATGGTCATTTTCTGCCTTTTTTTCATTAGGATACATTTCAAATTGAAATATTCAAATTAGTATTAAAATTTAAAAATTTGAAATGTTAAAGAATGCACTTTTACCTTTCTACCCTAACCGTGTGCTACAATACTATCATTGCTACTGCGGAAAGATCAGGATGATATCATTGTACTGTATATGTCCGAAGCCTCCATGAAAACATACAAATATCTGAAAGCACATCAATAATGTGCAGTTATATATCCCCCTGCAGTGGTGGGCAACAATATTTATATATTCTGCCCCACACACCCCGGAGCCTTTGTTTTGTGGCACCTTGCAGTTAAGAATGTTGCACTACTTCTGTCATGTAATTTTATACTATTTTATTTTAGATCAAGATCTACCGTTTCTGATGAAGGGTTATTCAAATAAAAGTCACCAAATGTTCAAAAGCAGTATAAAAATATTTAACAAAATGAAAAGCAAAATCAGTCTAAAAAAAAAAATCAAATAAACAGACATTGTGTGGTGCTGCACATCTTCATACCTCCAATCAGGCCCAGGACAAGGGTTGGACAGAAGGGGAAGCTGCCCTGGGCACTATGAGGTGGGGTACACCATAAGGAAATTGGAGGGTATTTGTGTTGGAAGGGGAAATTTGGGGGGGTAAGTATTGTTCTAAGAGGGTAAATTGGGGGAGTGCTAAGAGTGGTAATTTAGGGGGATTTGTGTTGGGAGGGGGAATTTGGGGGAAAATGTGTGCTGGGAGGGGGATTTGAAGTGTGGGAGGGGGATGTAGACTAAGAGGGGAAATTTTAGGGGCAGAGGAATTGTGCTATGAGGGGTAATTTTTTTTTGGGGGGGGCATTTGAATTGGAGGTGAAGTGTGAAACAAATCAGCGCTAACCAGAATAAGATGAATAAAGTGCTAACGGAATAAGTAATTATACAAAAATATTAATATAATAAGAAAGTCCAATGGCTGCTCACATTAAGTGCTTTCACATAACACAATAGGACAATTAGATAGAAATAAATGCGGCGCCAAAGGGGTATCTGATACTGATACCAATATTAAATCCCCTGCTGATGAAGTCGGAGTATCGACGTAACGCGTACGGGGGAGGAGCCTGTACACACGCCGACATCGATACACATCCCCGCTTGTATGCCCGCACTGGCCGAGTGCTGTTATATGTGAGTGTTCATTTATATGTTTTGGAGCTTAATAAAACTGCTTTACAGAGAGCACTAGTTCTTTTTGTTTGTTCCTCCTTTATGGTCACCTAATCGTGAGTGAGGAGAGAGGAGAGAGAGGAGTTGATGGCCTGAACACTTGGTCACTGTGTTAGCAGACACAGTGGGTCTGAGCACTACCCTGTTTTGATCCATCCAGCAGTCCCCTTACCATGGGAATGGAATGAAGGAGGTGTTGAGCCGATTATCTATTAGCACCTGAGAGTGCACCAAGTGAGTCTGGCTCATTATAATTTGTGAGTCAGACTAGGAGGTGAGTGGCTAGCATGCAGTATACCATTATCAGCACCCAGATTCACTTTGATGGGGATTGGAGCACCAGCTCCTTTTTTTGTCTTGTTTGCATAGCACAGAAGATTTCTATGGACTTTGCACATTAATTATATTTCACCACTTGACGATTTTATTAATAATTATATATTACCACTTGGAGATTTTATTACTTATGATTGTCACTATTGTGTAAGCACGTGCACTTTGCCCACTGTGACACTTTATATATATTTGCACAATTATTCATTATTCTGTCATATTATGTAAAAGTGTTGGCACTTGCACTTTAGATTGGCATACATTTTTTATGATTTAATATTGGTATCAGTATCAGATACGGCTTTGGCGGTATCATTTCTACCTAGTTGAACTGGGGGGATCTGGGGGATGGGGGGGGGGCAAAGGTTTGTTCTGAGAGGAGGATTTCATCAGGGGTGGAATTGTACTGGGAGGAGGGTGAATTTATGCATGGGGTAAGCATGCAGATTATTGCTCAGTGCTTTTGTGGGGGGGTGTTTGCCGACACATAATGCTCATACATCTTGGGGGGGGGGCAGTTTGGCATGTTTACCCTGGGCTCTAGATGACAGGGCGGCAGGCAGACCCGTCCCCCTAATCATTTCAGCCCACACCACCATATCCCCCCATGCCAGTTTACTTACCTTGCTCCGCGGGACTGACAGGCAGCGGCAGCTTCCCCCTCAGTCTCCATGTTCACTCTCGGCGGCCGTCTCCTCCCTCCTTCTTGGCCAATAGGATGCCTTCTCCTTTCAGCCAATCGGGAAACAGGTCTCAGGACCCGCTTTGTTATTGACCGGGAGGAGAATCAGTGTGGCAATAGCGAATACTCATTTGCTATTGTCACACAACTGGGTGGGCTCTGCGCCCCTAGTCCACCCTTTTTTGAAGCCTATTAGAGCTTCTGGCTCTAATTATGTGCTTAAAAAAAAAATCCATACATCCGGATCCCTGCATGTAGATTAGGAGATTTGGACGCATAGATGGGGGGGCGGCGCCCCTGCACCCCTAATGGACAGGCCACCACTGCTATGAATACATATACATTTGAATCAAACTATACCCAATTAACAACCTTTTGTAAGAAAGTAAAAAGTAGAAGCAAATGAAAGTCACAAAAATTCTTCCACAACAGTGTGTATTATGAATCACCAATAGTGTCCACATATATTCAAATATTTTCCTTTTTAATGCAGTGCTTGTGACCACCTCTCAATGTGAATTCAATGAATCACCAAAACTCAATGCCTCACACCTATGATGGTTGGCTTGCATTGATGGAAGGCAATGCTTTTAAATATGTTTGTGAGTATTTTTATGGTTTTAATAAACTCTCATGGGTGATGGTTGGAAAGCAAATGTTTAACAATATCTTTCTTTCTGGAGCAAGATAACTATGTGTGTGTGTGTCATTAACCATTTCAGCTCTGCATGCTGATCATCATGTGCTTTAAGATGACATTTCACTGTAGGAGGAAATACATTACTGAGATACGATGACCTGACAACATTCCTACTTCTACTTATTATTTACATGAAACTCTAATTCATACAATTTCAGGTTTTATAGAGTTCTATATGAAGACTTGTATATTAAATTTGGAAAAAAAAATGATTTTTTTTAATTAAATTCTGTATTAAGCATACAAAACAGAGTATCAAAAAATACCTCAAAACAAAAAAGAACAAAAAAAAAAATACAAAATACATTAGCATTAGCTGGCACAGCCAGGTGCAAAGGAAAAATATAAGGCAACCAAAACAGCCTTAATAATCCAAACCCCCCTCCCCCTCCCCTAGTGCAATACCTTCAAAAGGATATACATACAATTATAGTTTAGATACATCCTAGGAGAATTTCAGCATGACAATGTCACCTTCACTCGAGCCTACATCTATGTCAGTATGGTGCTTCCAAACTGAGAAAGGAAAGAACGGCACAGCTGCAGGTAACGGAAAAAATACCAATTTTGAAGTTGGAATTTGGACTTAAGTTCATCAAATGTAAGCAGCTGCCCTTCTCCCATAATATCTTTGAACTGCCTAATTCCCTTCTCTGCCCATACAATGGGATCTGGTATTGTGGCAAAATGGGGCAAATGGTGATTAAACCAATGTTGCCTGGAGGGGGAGTACTTGGTGCCTTGTGATTGCATAATGTTCCATACCCTTTCCCACTGCTAAATCGTCACCCTAATGGAGCCCGTCAGTGCGCTATAGCTTTGCGGACCCGGAAAAAGTAGATGATGCAATCCTTCATATGAATCCACCACTCAAATAAAGTAGCAACATCTTCATCATCTTTGGTTAACTATCAACGTGCATATATCATCTGGCTTGCCGAAAAGTACTTGTATAGATCCAGCAATGCTAGGCCCCCCTGACCTTAAGGTTCCTGAAGAACTTGTAGTCCTATTCTAGGGTGAGAAAAAGACCACAGAAAGGAGCTGAACAAGCCCTCAATCCTTTTGAAGCATGAAGCATGAGGGATCTACACTGGTGATATTTGGACGAAATATAAAATAATAGGAAAAATCTTAATTTTAAATAAGTTGATTCCTCCTAGCAATGACATGGGTAGATGTTTCCATGTCTCCAAACGTATTTTAAATGCAGGAATTAAGGGATGGAGATTAAGGGCCAAGAAATCCAGTACTTTGTCTGAGATGACAACACCAAGATATTTAATTTGAGCCACCCAAGGTATGGGTATATCAGGAGCAGCAAGCGCCTGAGTGCCACTATCAATAGGCAGAATACTGGACTTTCCCCAATTTACTCTTAGTATTGAATAAGTAGAAAAGGTGTTTAAAATCCAAAAAAAAACACCTGTAGGGAAGGACCAGGGTCCTGTAGGATTACTAGAAGATCGTCTGCTTAGAGGGCTGCACATTCCCTGACTCCTCCCACCAGCAAAGCTCCTATTGCAGTGGACTTCCTGAGGGCAATAGCCATTGGCTCCATCATAAGAGCAAATAAAAAGGGTGAAAGTGGCACCCCTGATGCGTCCCCCGACCTATTGTAAACAGAACAGAAACTCCATTGCCTATCTTCAGTGATGCTTTAGGACACCTATATAATAAGGAGATCCAGGCCATAAAACGTGGACCAAAGCCCATACGATCCAACACCAAGGCCACATAGCCCCAGTCCCTTGAGTCAAAAGGCTTTTTCCATATCCAATGAAACCACCACCCGGGCCCATACATTATCATGTGTGATCTGTAAATGTGTAAATAACCTCCTAATGTTAGTCAGTGGATTTACCAGTGATGAACCCCATTTGATCTATATCCACTAGAGCAGTAATGACCTGTGAGAGCGTGGTAGCTAAAATTTTAGTAAGAATTTTCAAATCCTGATTGAGCAGGGCAATAGGTCTATACCAGGGCCTGCCCTACCATGGGTCCCGCTGGGTCCAATGGTGGAACGTTGAGAGGGGCAGCAAGTTGACACCCAAGATTTTTTTTCAGCACTTTTTTGTGTCATCAGTTTGCGGTGCATTACAGGCGGCATTTCCGCATCTTATACTGCCGCCTGTAGTGCAAACTGATGAGTATGAGGCGGAGCGTCCCCTCCTGAGAACATTCCTCACATGATCATGGTGTGTGCAATGACATTAGCGCACTCCATCTCATGCAGGGCAGGCTGGATCTTGTAGGTTGGTACTCGCGGCAGACATAAGAGTGACAGGAGGACTGAGGACAGGCACCAGGTGTTTGGTGGACCAGTCTGGTGGTGGGTTATGGAAGAAGAAAACAGTATATATAATATATTCTAAATGTTATATTTATATAAAATAATGGATGTGGGGCCTTTTGATGGGCGTGATTTTTATTTTGGAGGGGGGGCAACATTTCATTCTTTGACCCGGGCAGCACAATGTCTTGCCAGTCCTGGTCTTTACGATGAACAATCAGGAATATTTTGGCAATAGAATCACATGAGCTTCTGACAAGGAGTCTGGTAGGACATCGTTTTAGATGCAAAATGTATATAAAGCTTGAAGTCTAGGTCCCAAGGCCCTCGCATGTGTTCTATACCACTCGGCTGGGAAACCGTCAGAACCAGGAGACTTATGTGGGCGGAAAGATCTAATATCTGACTCAATTTCTTCCAGGGTGAGATCTTTTTCCAGGAGCTCAACATCATTCGCCAAAAGAGTAGGAATAGGGAGATTTGAGAGTGACTTCTCCAAATCAGCCACATAAAAGCAGGTATAGGGTCATATACATTCCTTTAAAAGGTGAGAAAAGTATCAAAAACGATCAAGGTCTGAGGTAAGCTCCCCAGTGGGGTGCGGATGCATAGGATATTTGTCTGTGCCCGCTGATCCGCCACCAGCATGGCCAACAAATTGCCATTTTCATCTCCCTGCTCAAAAAGGGTTTTTGTCATATCTAATAAATGTTTAACACAGAATAATGGCCAACTACCATTTACTTCCACAAAGGAATAAATATATATGAGTGGTTTATCTGTCTAGATGTTACTATGTAACTTAGTTACCGATTGACAATTTACCATCAGTGATAGACTCCATAACAATGACACCATAAAGCTTCTAATTCACTCCCTGGTTATCTCTCACCTCAAATAGTGCAACTTCCTCCTTGTTGGCTTAACTCTACATAGACTAACCCCCTTCAGGCCATCATGAATGCTGCTGTCAGACTTATCCAACTTAGCAACCGATTTGTGTCTGCTACCCCTTATTCCAATTCCTGGCTTCTGCTCACCCAACAAATACAATTCAAACTACTAACAACAACTTACAAAGCCTTCCACAACTCTACCACTAGCTACTTCACTAACCTTATCTCAGAATACCGAACAAACCATTGTCTTCTCTCCTCCAAAGACCTCCTGCTCTCTAGCTCCCTCGTCACCAACTCTCATGCTTGCCTTCAGGACTTCTACAGATACTCCCCTATCCTCTGTAATTCCATACCCCAATCTCCTACTCTATCCACCTTTAGATCATCCCTGAAAAGCCATCTCTTTCAGGAATCATATCTTGCCTCCACCTAACAACTAAACTTTTATTTTATGCAAATTTTAAAAAAATGGGGCTTTGAATTGGCGCAGCTTACAACACTCAATAATTATAAAAATAGATTAAGTTTTATTGGTACAAAATAGTATGTGCCAGGAGACACTTAGGAGGTGTTATGGTCAGTTTCTGTGCCCTGCATCACCCTATGGGAAGAAAATTTCATGTGTTTGCAATCTAAGCACACTAATGATCCTAGGTACTTTACCAATGGTTCTATCACTTTCCCTATTGAAGTGAATGGGAGGTAATCTTTGATCGTTGCCCCCCACCCCCATGTTTGCTGATATTTTCCTCTAGACATGACTAAAGGCCCGTACACACGAGTCGAAATTTGGCCGGGAATTTTCGTCCGACGACCGATCTGCCGATTTTCGGCTTGTTAGTATGATGCTTCCGACAACCGACTCCGACTTTTCGGCCGAAAAAAATCTGGTGTGCAGGCTATAAAATTTTTGTCCTCGTCAAAACACGGCCGATTTTCATGCAGTCAGTACAGATTTCGACAGGGTAAAATCTTATGAGCAAGACTGGGCATGCTCAGAGAAGAAAGAACACGAAGAAAGCAAACCAACACATGACATCACTTCTGAAGTAGAATTTTGTCGGGCGGGAAAATTAGTGTGCAGTCTAGGCACATTCCAACCAACAAAGCAAGACTTAGTGTCTCCATCAGGGTATTTTATTTTTTATATATCAATAAAAAGGTATACAAGATGAGTCTTTCCTCCTGGGGACTTGTGCAGCATCCAAAAACGTTATCTATTGAAGGAGCTATTTTAATAGAGAAACATGTTGAGTAAACTGGATTAACTGTCTAAATACATGTGAAAACTTTCTTTTATTATGTTTTTACTATTTTGTACCAATAAAACCAAATCTATTTTTATAATTATTGTCTGTTGCATGTTTCACCAATTCAAAGCTCCATTTTTTCTAAATTTGCATATTCTCTATTCATTTGGGGGTGTGGTACTAGTGACCTTCAAACGCTCAGTCCTTCCACTTTAAACTTTTATTTTCTTAATCAGCTCATCCTTCACAGTTATGACATTTTGTTATCACTTGACCCTCCCTCCTAGATTGTAAGCTCTACAAGCAGGACTCTCTGTTTCCTGTAGTATTTAACTGTATTGTGACTATACTGTCTGTCTTCATTTTGTAAGGCACTGCGAAATCTGTTGGCGCTATATAAGTCCTGTATAATATTAACAACAATAATAATAAAATATATGTATTTTTCAGCAAAAGTTAAATTCTGTGGATTTTTTATTGGCAAAAAACATTTTGCTTAATTGAACGAGTGCCAGTAAAATATTGTTTCTTCAAGTTTTAACTTTGTTATTAAAAATATATTTTCACTGAAGAAACATGCTACATTGACCTATTTCAATATTAAATGCCTACTGGCAGAGGCTATCAAACAGCATTGTATATAATCAGATTAGTACAACAGCAGACATCATATTTAAGTCCATCTGTTCCCCTTCACTACTGTCATAACACTAAAAATATTACATTTTTAACAAAGGAAAAAAACAGTAACCAAACTATAAAAATGTTAAGCAACCAAGAATGCAAGTTGATTTCATTTATTTTATAATTAATAAAGCTGTCTTCACTTTTGCAATTAAAATATATACTGTGTAACTATAATTCTTGATATATTATTTTTGCTAAATTAATTACCTATCTTCCGTCATCAGTTAAGTACTTGGACGTATCCTACAGCAGTTTATTAACTATACAAAGTGACACTTTTTTTTTTTTAAGTCAAATTTCATATGTAGGTTGAAACCTTGTAATTAGGTGAAACAAAAACAGCTGTGTAGGAGGCTTAAAACTGGGTTAGAAACAGCCAAAATCTGCTACTAAGACGAGTTGAGGATAGCAGACACAGCAGTCGTCTAAGGAAACGTATTGCAGCAGATGAAAGACACATCATGCTTACTTCCCTTTGACATCAGAAGATGTCCAGCAGCGCCATGAGCACAGAACTGGTGGAAACCAGTGGGTTCCAGGTACACCCATCTACTGTCTGGAGAACTCTGGCCAGAAGTGCTCTTCACGGAAGAACTGCAGCTAAAAAGACACATCTCTGATGTGGAAACAAGGCTAAGCAAAGCAACTCAACTATTCATGAAAACATAGGAACTGGGCTGCAGAAAAGTGGTGTCAGATGATCTATACTTATGAGTCAAAATTTGAGATATTTATTTGACTGTTGCAAGAGGTAGTTTATTCACCAAAATGCTGGACAGTGCTACAATAATGAGTGTTTGCAAGCAACAGTGAAGCATTGTGGAAGTTCCTTGCAAGTTTGGGGCTGCATTTATGCAAACGGAGTCGGATTTTTGGTCAGGATCCATTGTGTCCGCAATTCTAAAAAAATACAGGCAGAAACATAATCAGGGCCGGCCTTTGGGGTGTGCGAGCTGTGTGGCTGCACAAGGTGCCATGGGCAACAGGGGCGCCGTGCGGCCATCACAGCTCGCAGCAGTCAGTTACTCACAGCCAGGACGATTCACAGTAGGACTGTCTGAAGATGGGGCTGGCTGAAGATCAACACACCTGAAAAAAAAAATAGCCGGGCCGGCCCGACAGGTACACGGCTCATGCGCCGCCGCTCGGGAAAGCCCATACACGCTTGGCTATTCTCGGGCAGACGACGCATGACATTTTTAAATGCAAGGCGCCTCACCAAACGGTAAGTGAGACCCCTCCTCAGGAGATGCAGTGCTGAGGGAATGGTACAGGAGATTCTCCAGATGAATCTCCTGTACCATGCCTGCAGCACTGCATCTTCTGTACTATGCCTGCAGCACTGCCTCTCCTGTACCATGCCCGCAGCCCTGCATGTACCATGCCCACAGCCCTGCATCATGTTCACAGCCCTGTATCTCCTACACCATGCCTGCAGCCCCTGCATCTCCTGCACCATGCCCTCAGCTCCTGAATCATGCCCGCAGTCCCTGCATCTCCTGAACCATGCCTGCAGCCCCTGCATCCTGCCTGCAGCCTCTGCATCTCCTGTACCATGCCCACAGCCCCTGCATCTCCTGCACGATGCCCGCAGCCTCTGCATCTTTTGTACCATGCCCACAGCCCTGCATGTACCATGCCCAAAGCCCTGCATCATGCCTGCAGCCCTGCATCTTCTACACCATGCCTGCAGCCCTTGCATTTCCTGTACCATGCCTGCAGTCCCTGCATCTCCTGCACCCTGCCCTCAGCCCCTGAATCTCCTGTACCTTGTCTGCGGCCCCTGTATCTCCTGCACCATGCCCGCAGCCCCTGCATCATGCCCGCAGCCTCTGTATCTCCTACACCATGCCCGCAGCCCCTACATCTCCTGTACCATGCCCACAGCCTCTGTATCTCCTGCACCATGCCCACAGCCTCTGCATCTTCTGTACTATGCCCGCAGCACTGCCTCTCCTGTACCATGCCCACATGACTGCATCATGCCCACAGCCCTGCATTTCCTACACCATGCCTGCAGCCCCTGCATTTCCTGCACCATGCCCGTGGCCCCTGCATTTACTGCCCCATACCCGCAGCCCCTGCATCATACCCACAGCCTCTGCATCTCCTGCATCATGCCCGCAGCCCCTGCATCTCCTGTACCATGCCCGCAGCCCCTGAATCTCTCTCTTATTTGTTACAAATATTTTGTTCCTCTTTGTGTATGTTTAGGTAACCAGGGGGCGAGGGGTAAGGATGGGGGGGGCACCACAAGATTAGCTCGCAAAGGGCGCCTAAACACCTAAGGCCTGCCCTGTACATATTCCTCATGCCATACCATCAGGGAGGCATGTGATTGCAACGCACGCTGCCTCGATCTGGGCCTTCACTTTGAACCGCACACCGTTTTCCCCACGTCCGGGTACGGAGCGAGTTCATACGAGCGGACTCGGGAGATAGCCGCGAGGCTTACAAGTCTGCAAAGGGGCACCAGCTTTTTTTATCCAGCAAATTTATTTTACATTATTCTTCTGTGATTGGCGTGATGATTTTTTTAAAATAAAGAGGACTTTTTTTACCGTCTGCACTATGAGGAGCCTTCTTTCTTCTATATTCTGAGTACATACAGGCGCAAAATTGCGGACCCCCATTCTTCACCAGGAAACCGGAACCACTGTGACCAAGTGCATACTGATTCCTGCTGGCGTATGCCACTCGGAATCCATCTGATCTGGTAAGTGGGAATTCTTACCACTTAACGCCGAAGCGGAGGGTCACACCACTATTGCATATATGTATGCACTGGCACCAGTAATTGCCAGAAGAAGTCATCCTCTTCAGTGGTGGAAAGAAATGAGGCACGCTACAAAAGACTTGCTTCCCATGCTACAAGATACCTCTCTCTCTCTGCTCCTCTGTCCTCCTCTCCTCCAGAGCATGTTTAGGAAGTGGCAGTATTATATGAACAAAACAGAAGCCCTTTAACAGGTGACCATGGACATGCTGAAATGTTCTGCTTTCTGCAGTATAATATTGTTCTACTTAACTGGGAGTATTGAAAAGAGTAGTGTTCACTCAAATCCACTGTCTAGCTTTTGTCTAGCTTTTTTCTAGCAGTTTTGCACTGACTGCAGTAGTTGCAGTGATTGTCCTACTTCAGCAGTAGTCCACTGACTCCAGTCCAATCCAATGTCTAGCTGTTGCCTAGCTTTTTTCTAGCAGTTTTGCACTGACTGCAGTAGTTGCAGTGAGTGCCCTACTGCAGAGGTAGTCCACTGACTCCAGTCCAATCCACTGTCTAGCTGTTGCCTAGCTTTTTTTCTAGCAGTTTTGCACTGACTTCAGTAGTTGCAGTGAGTGCCCTACTGCAGAAGTAGTCCACTGACTCCAATTCAATCCACTGTGTAGCTGTTGCCTAGCTTTTTTTCTAGCAGTTTTGCACTGACTGCAATGCAGTAGTGTTTTACATTTTTAGCAGTAAATGAGTGCACTACTGCAGCAGTTTATTATGCATTATGCACAATCAGATGATGTGAAACTGATGTCCCTGCACTGATGTCCCTGCAAGTGCACTTTTCCTAAAAGTTTTCATGCAGTTAAGGTGTGAAGAACGAGCCCTTAATGTTAAAAATGTTAATAAATAAAGATTAACATGTTTATTAACAGATTTGTGGCGAAATTTTGTTTATTTTGCAAAATTTTAAATGTGCAAAAATATTGGCCAATATTGGCCGATGCCGATATTTGAAAAAAATGATATCGGTCGATCACTAGTGGGCAGTGTAGTGTAGTGGCTATGTAGTGTAGAGGCTGTGTAGTGTAGTGGGCAGTGTAGTGTAGTGTAGTGGGCAGTGTAGTGTAGTGGGCAGTGTAGTGTAGTGTAGTGGGCAGTGTAGTGGACAGTGTAGTGTAGTGAACAGTGTAGTGTAGTGGAAAGTGTAGTGGTCAGTGAAGTGTAGTGGACAGTTAAGTGTAGTAGACAGTGTAGTGTAGTGGTCAGTGTAGTGTAGTGGACAGTGTAGTGTAGTGTAATGGTCAGTGTAGTGTAGTGGGTAGTGTAGTGTAATGGTCAGTGCAGTGGGTAGTGTAGTGTAGTGGTCAGTGTAGTGTAATTGTCAGTGTAGTGGACAGTGTAGTGTAGTGGTCAGTGTAGTATAGTGGGTAGTGTTGTGTAGGGTAGTGTATTGTAGTGGACAGTGTAGTGTAGTGGTCAGTGTAGTGGACAGTGTAGGGTAGTGTAGTGGACAGTGTAGTGTAGTGTAGTGGACAGTGTAGTGTAGTGGTCAGTGTAGTGTAATGGTCAGTATAGTGGACAGTGTAGTGTAGTGGTCAGTGTAATGTAGTGGACAGTGTAGTGGGTAGTATAGTGTAGTGTAGTGGACAGTGTAGGGTAGTGTAGTGGACAATGTAGTGGACAGTGTAGTGTAGTGTAATGTAGTGGGCAGTGTAGTGCAGTGGTCAGTGTAGTGCAGTGGTCAGTGTAGTGTAGTGTAGTGTAGTGTAGTGGGCAGTATAGTGTAGTGTAATGGTCAGTGTAGTGGTCAGTGTACTGGACAGTGTAGTGGGTAGTGTAGTCAGTGGTGGGTATCAGCCGGTTTGCACCGGTTCCACCGAACCTGTTACTAACATTTTACAAGTTCGTGGAACCGGTGCAAGCCGGGAGGGGCGGCATAGACGGCTCTTTAAATAGGCAGTTGCTTTAAACCTTGTGGCCGCCTAATTAAAGAGCCATCTCTGGGGTTGGACAGCAAAGCTTCCTGCTCCACTGCACTGGCTGCTCCTTGTCTTGAGTCCCCCCCCCCCCTGTGCGTTCAGCTGTCTCTGGGTGCCTATCTCCTGCTCCACTAAGCACAGTCTCCTCCCCAGCCAGAGTCCCGACCTCACTCCCCCTATCCCTCCCCCCAGTCGGCTCCCGTGCAAATGAACTTTAAGCACACAGGTGCACTAGGAGAGCCGGAGGACACAGCAGGGTTGTCTGCAAGGCCAGCCCCCCTCCTCCCCCCTGTCATACACAGGTCGCACCTCCGAGTGATATGCTGATCGCCATGGCCCATCTGTGCTGCTGCTGGAGGAAGCCCAGGTGACTGTGGATGAGTGTCCTGCAGCTTGGTAAAGGTGAGTGAGATGACCCCATATCCCGACCCCCACACACCATCCCATCCGCCACACTATCTCCCCTGGGGACAGGGACCCCTTCTCCCCTGGGGACAGGGACCCCTTCTCACCTGGGGACAGGGACCCCTTCTCACCTGGGGACAGGGACCCCCTTCTCCCCTGGGGACAGGGACCCCATCTCACCTGAGGACAGGGACCCCTTCTCCCCTGGGGACAGGGACCCCATCTCACCTGAGGACAGGGACCCCTTCTCCCCTGGGGACAGGACTCCTTCTTTCCTGGGGACAGGGACCCCCTTCTCCCCTGGGGACAGGGACCCCTTATCACCCGGGGACAGGGACCCCTTCTCACCTAGGGGCAGGGACCCCTTCTCACCTGGGGACAAGGACCCCTTCCCTGGGAACAGGGACTCCTTTCCTGGGGACAGGGACCCGTTCTCCCCTGGGGACAGGGACTCCATCTTTCCTGGGGACAGGGACCCCTTCTCCCCCGGTGACAGGGACTCCATCTTTCCTGGGGAGAGGGACCCCTTCTCCCCTGGGGACAGGGACCCCTTCTCCCCTGGGGACAGGGGCCCCTTCTCCCCTGGGGACATGGACCCCTTCTCCCCTGGGGACAGGGACCCCTTCTCCCCTGGGGACAGGGACTCCATCTCCCTTGGAGACAGGGACCCCTCTCTCCCCTGGGGACAAGGACTCCTTCTCCCTTGGAGACAGGGACCCCTTCTCCCCTGGGGACAGGGACTCCTTCTCCCTTGGAGACAGGGACCCCTTCTCTCCTTAAGGCTTCTCCGTGGCTATCTCCCACCAGGAGCTCTTTCCCTACAGGGAGTCCCGGGGACCAACTGCTGCCCGACGGAGATGATGAGACCCCTGAGGTGAAACTCACACAAATCAATTTTTTTTATCATTTTAGGCCAATTAGTTTTCTGCTAAATCTTCTTGGTTAAAAAAATCCCAATAAGCGTATTTTGATTGGTTTGCGCAAAATTATCACGTCTACAAACTAGGGGAAAGATCTATGTAATTTTTATTTTATTTTTACTAGTAATGGCGACGATCTGCGATTTTAAGAGGGACTGCAACATTTCGGCGGACAGATCGGACACCTTTACTGAAAGTCGGAACTGGTTACTAAAATCTTTGAATCCCACCACTGAGTGTAGTGTAGTGGACAGTGTAGGGTAGTGTAGTGTAGTGAACAATGTAGTGGACAGTGTAGTGTAATGTAGTGGACAGTGTAGTGTAGTGCAGTGGTCAGTGTAGTGTAGTGGGCTGTATAGTGTAGTGGTCAATGTAGTTTAGTGGTCAGTGTAGTGGTCAGTGTAGTCTAATGATCAGTATAGTGGACAGTTTAGTGTAGTGGTCAGTGTGATGTAGTGGACAGTGTAGTGGGTAGTATAGTGTAGTGGACAGTGTAGTGCAGTGGACAGTGCAGGGTAGTGTAGTATAGTGGACAATGTAGTGGACAGTGTAGTGCAGTGTAATGTAGTGGACAGTGTAGTGCAGTGGTCAGTGTAGTGTAGTGGGCAGTATAGTGTAGTAGTCAATGTAGTGTAGTGGTCAGTGTAGTGCAGGGGGTAGTGTAGTGGACAGTGTAGTGTTATGGCCAGTGGAGTAGTCAGTGTAATGTAGTGGACAGTGTAGTGGGTAATGTAGTGTAGTGTAATGGTCAGTGTAGTGGACAGTGTAATGTAGTGGTCAGTGTAGTGTAGTGTAATGGGTAGTGTAGTTTAGTGGGCAGTGTAGTGTAATGGTCAGTGTAGTGTAGTGTAGTGAACAGTGTAGTGTAATGGTCAGTGTAGTGGGTAGTGTAGTGTAATGGACACTGTAGTGGACAGTGTAGTGTAGTGGGTAGTGCAGTGGACAGTGTAGGGAACAGTGTAGTGTAGTGGACAGTTTAGTGTAGTTTAATGATCAGTGTAGTGTAGTGGGCAGTGTAGCATAGTGTAGTGTAGTGGGCAGTGTAGTGTAGTGGGCAGTGTATTGGGCAGTGTAGTGGACAGTGTAGTGTAGTTGGCAGTGTAGTTGACAGTGTAGTGTAGTGTATTGTACAGTATAGTGTAGTGTAGTGGGCAGTGTAGTTGTCAGGTAGGAATCAAGTAGGTCAGTGTAGTGCAGTGTATCACTCAGCAGCAAATGAGATCACCTGTGATGTATTCCAGTTTTCTTGCAAACCTGGCCTGTTAGTGTGCCCTGAGGACCGGAGTTGAGAAACACAGTAGGAATCGGGTAGGTCAGTGTAGAGGTCAGTGTAGTAGCCAGTATAGGAATCTGGTAGGTTAGCGTAGTGGACAGGTAGGTCAGTATAGGAATCAGGCTGGTTAGTACTATTGTAGGAAAGGACTCAGGGAGTGCTAAAAGTCCGCAGGTTAGGGGGCGCAAATTACTTGCCTTGCCCCGGGCGCTGACAACCCACGCTACGCCACTAGAGACAGGTCCTCTTTATGGAGGGATCTGGGGTCTAAAAGACCCCATATCTCTCCTTTGCACTTAAAAGCATTCAAATTGCCAAGTTTGACTGTTTTGAATACTGTCCTCCTGGTTGGTGGGGACACCCGGGCAAGCCGCGAAAAGCAAGGGGAGGGGGGGGGATTGTCTTGTAATAGCAATGGCGTAGCTGCTCAGCTGCGTCGGTAGTTATAACAAGAAAACTGACTGTGGGCTCTAAAAAACAGTACCAGGGTGATGCTTCAAGCTGCAGGCATCACCCCGGTACAACCCCTAGAAGCTGAGGCTGCATATTTGCGTTCTGTCAGAGGGAAGGGGTTAAGGTTAAAGTTTAAATCCTACTGAGACACCACTGACAAGTTTTTTATTCTTTTATCATTAATTCTGGTTTAGGTGAGCCACTCTATGCAGTGAACATATTGGCTCTGCTCAGTGGCGGCTGGTGCATTGAGAGCGCAGGAGCGCCGCACCCCATCCATGCGTCCGGCCTCCTAAGCTACATGCAGGGGCGCCAGACGCATGGAGTTCAATGGGTTTTTTTTTTCCTGAAGCACGTGATTAGAGCCAGAGGCTCTAATAGGCTTCAGAAAAGGGTGGGCTCCCCAGTTGTGTGACAATGGCAAATGAAAATTCGCTATTGTCACTTGGATCCTCCTCCTGGCCAATCAGGAAGCGGGTCCTGAAACCCGATTGGCAGAAAGGCGAAGCCATGCCATTGGCCAAAGAGGAGGGAGGACTCGAGGAGACACAGGGGACTTAGAAGAAGCCGCCACTGCTGCTGCCTGCCTGCCCTTCATGGTGAGTGAGCCGGCGACGGGGGGAGGGTGTGCGGTGTGGCCTTGCCTTGCGTTGCCTTTGTAATATGGCAGCTTTTACTCTGTGGGGGGAGAGGGGTGCGCAGTGCGATGCGGTGCGGCCTTGCCTTTGTAATCTGGCAGCTTTTACTCTATGGGGGGGGGGAGGGTGTGTGCGGTGCGATGCGGTGTGTCCTTGCCTTTGTAATATGGCAGCTTTTACTATGAGGGGGGGCAGGTGTGCGGTGCGCCCTTGCCTTTGTGCCCCCTCAGGTGTGGTCCGGGGGGGAGGGTGTGTGCTGTGCAGCCTTGCCTTTGTGCCCCCTCAGGTGTCCGTCTGGAGCCCCCCGGCCCACGGAGCACCAGCCGCCACTGGCTCTGCTATTGGTTTCAACATTAGTTTCTGTTTTTTGGCCTATACAGATAGATTTCATATTCTTCCTAGAGGCCACTTTGGGGGTTACTATCCTCTTGTACTAATTCCTATGACCTTATTTATTCCCAGTCTTGATAGCTGTCAACCCTCCTTGGTTCTTTGCTATTTAGTATTGGAGTTTTCATTTCACATGATGCCTTTTGGGCTGCATGGCTCTTTCAAGACAGTGATTCCCCTAATTTAATTTCTCTGTACTCTTTTCCCCCTTCTTTCCTTTCTTCTGTTTCTGCCCATTCTCTGGCATTTCTGTTCTCTTTCTATGGCTACAAGTACTACTGACTGATCGATCTTATTTCCTTTTTTACATTTGCATTATGGCATCCTCTGTCTCTTTGAAAATATCCTCTCTGAATTGTAGGGGATTTAATACACCCAAAAAAGAGGAACAAGAGACGCATTTTAGGTCAGATAAAGCTGAATGATAAATGCTATACTACATGGTATCATAGCACTAACCCGTCTGCAAAAAACAAAGGGGTATCCATAGCATTCCACCGCTCCTTTACTCCAGAAGTGCTGGACTCATTCATAAACCCGATAGGTCGCTATATCCTTTTGAAATTTAATTATATGCAATCCGTGTTTATCATTGCTAATCTCTATTTTCCCAATCAGGAGCAATTGCAAATTCTCTCCTCTGTAACTGCACATCTGGAGTCCTTTGGTGAAGGAAACTTGATCTTGGGGGGAATCTCAAAACTCCACTAATCGCTAGACTAGACTCCGCCAGGGGTAAGTCCTCTTTGTTATCTGCTACCTTGACTAAGATTCACGCTCATCTCACTAAGTTATCTTTGGTGGATGTGTGGTGGGTATTGCATCCTTTCGAGAAGGACTACACCCAATATTTCTCAGCACACTCATCTTACATTCAGATTGATTACCTTCTGATATCTTAATACCTCCTTGACTTCAACCCTTCCACCTCCATTGGTTTAAGATTATTACAATTTCTTCTTTCTTTCCCCGCCGTCTGAATAACTGCTGACGCAGTTATTGCTTTATATATGCTCTGCTCCTAAAATTAACCGTTATTCAATTGACTCCAAAATTACAACCAATTAAATTGAGTATGCAAAATAATCAGTCATTAATATTAATAAGCATTTTATTGATTGGTCTGTCCCTGTCCCATAGATGTAGGTGGAGCAATAAATGCCCCCCTAACCTATATGAGACAGTAGACAGAACCACTGAGAAAACCCACTTTTTTTTTTTTTTTAAATAAATAGGACAAAATATAGAATATGGATTGAAAACTGGCCATGGCCCTTTATTGACATAAATATCAAAATTTCAAAACTTGTATATATATATATATTATACATGAATATATATATTTATAAAACCATATAACATATAATAATGATATATATTATCTCAGCTATAACCGCTCGAATTAATTTTACTGAACTACACAATATCCACAAGCCAGGCTCAAACACCAAGAGCCTGGCACCCCACCATCCTAACCGAGGCCAGTTCAATACAATTCTGAAAACCTAAATTAAAAATATCTAACGCAACATCAGATAAATGAATATTATCAGAACGATAAAAACCTGGCAAACCGCCCTCTAGGTCAATATGACGGTACGAAAAACCGTTAACCAATGACATAAACTTTTTAAAAGTTCTAATAATTCGCTTCCTAATTTTTTTACAAAATATTCGTTCCGGTGTTAAGTGCCAATTAAGTCTAGGAACGATCTCCGAAAAAATTAAAACAGCATTCTGAAATAAAGAATGCAATCGTATAAATTCCAATCTCAGGATAGAAATGATATCCAAAGTGGTATATGACCCAATATTATTACCGCCTAAATGTAAAATAATAATAGAAGGGTGAGGCCAATGTAACAATAAAAAGGATAAAGAATTAGTTAAGTCATCACATAACATACCCCATCTACCAAACCACCAAATTTGAAAATTGTCCATATCCAGACCAAGGTTTGAACCATAACTTCTCAGAGCAGCCCTACGAGAGGCCCAGAATATGAAGGAATGCCCCAGAATCCATATTTGTTTTCGAAAACCTGTAATTTAAACAACAAAATTAGGTCTCAAATAACTACGAAAACATTCAGATTCCCACCTGCCAATACGTTTAATAACAGGAGCCGGAAAACCCAACATAGCAGCTTCAGTAGCAGCACCGATACGAAAAGAGTGAGACGTAATGCGAAGATTTGTATGAGCTAAACAACGTTTCAATATTGAATTAAATTGATATATAGTAAGCGGAAGACCGGTCACATGGAGAAGAAGAAAAGAACCAGCAGGACGAACAGCCAAATATTCGGAAAGTAGAGAAACAACACAAATAAAAGAGCCACGTAAACAATGAAGCGTGATCCAACGACCATGACCCATTTGATCCGTCTTACTGCGACTCAAATAAATCTGAACAAAATCAGAATTAATCCGCAAGTCAGAGAACAAAATACCAGTAACACAAGCAGGATTTTTTGGCAACAGTTCGGAAATTCTAGGCACCAAAGAAACAAAGACTAAAAGCAACCCTAAATAACAGAGCTTCAAAATAAGAAAAACAAACCGAACTAGTGGCCATACATAGTCGTTCCAGTATCGAAGATGATATAGGAAACCTAGAATCCGACGAAAAATTTTTTTTTTTATATCCTTTCATTGCTTGCTGAACAGAAGAAAAAGACATACACGAAGGAACACCAGATAATTTAAAGAAAAAGGAAACCCCACTAAGTGTCTTCTGTATATGCAAATAAGAATAGTTATGTGACATCAAAAAATTTACAAAATCCAAAATAAGGTCCTCAAAAGATATCTCCGGATTACATCCCAGAGAAGAAAAATAACAGTTCCATGTATGCCACGCGGCTAAATATTGTGCCCACGTGGAAGGCGCCAACGAATTACGAACGGATTGTTGTATAGGGGTCACACCAGATCCCACAAATGCTGAGGGCATAAACTGCCGTGAGCGTCTGCATACGGAACTAATTCCTGGAAACGGTCTAGCTGCAAACGAGAGAGAAAGTCAGCGATTCAATTCGAGACACCCGGAATGTATTTAGCCTTAATCCAAACGTTCAGTTCTAAACACATGAAAACTAAGGCTGGCCATACATGTTCTTTTGTTGTACAATTTTCTGTTAGATTTACCACAAACCACATAATATGAGGTCAAAGCTAAACAACACTTTCACTTGTATCTAATTAGGCCGGCCAGCCTAAGTGACGCAAAACCGCCAGGACCGGCAAAGATTTTGAAGTCAAACAGTTGATGGCATAAATGACACCCATATTATCCGAATAAAGTAATAAGTTGCGGTCACGGAAATTGGAACCCCATAACTCCAGAGAAACCAATAAAGGAAAAATCTCCAACAGAACTATATTTTTAGTCAAACCTGACAACTTCCAAGATTCAGGCCATAAACCTACAGACCAATGACCTTGCCAGAAAGCGCCATAACCTAAGGAGCCGGAAGCATCTGTATATAAATTTAAAGCAGACATGTTCTCCATAAAGAACAGCCATTAAATTCATCAAAAAATTTTTCCAAACCATCAAATCATCCCGGAAACAGCGAGTTATACGAACAAAATGAAAAGGCGAAGAAATGCTAGACATCGATTTATTTAAACGTCTAGAAAAAATTCTACCAATAGGAATAACACGCGACTAGGGTTGAGCGGACACCTAGATGTCCGTGTTCGACGGGTTCGGCCGAACTTTAAAAAAAAGTCCGGGTCCGTGTCCCGGACTTTTACCGAACTTTTCCCGGACACCGAACCCCATTGAAGTCAATGGGGACCCGAACTTTAAGGCACTAAAATGGCTCTAAAACACCAATGGAAAGGGCTAGAGTGCTGCAAATGGCAGCAAAACGTAGTTAAGAGCATGGCAAGTGCTCTGCAAACAAATGTGGATAGGGAAATAACTTAAAACAACAAAAAAAAACTGAAAAATAAAACAATGTTCTTCATCTCTGAAGGAGGAGGCCCATATGGAGTAGGAGGGAGGTTGAGGTGGTGGTGGATGTGGCGGTGTCATAGGCGTGCGCACAGGGTGTGCCTGGTGTACCTGGGCACACCCTAATCACCTAGGGCACATAGCATTATCGCTCTGTTTGCCAGTGAGGAGATGGGAAAGATCTCCCTCGCACCTGCTCTGCTCTATTTCTCTTTGCCAGCAGGGAGAGTAATATATCGGGGCCATGTACATGTAGGCAAACACATGCATGTGTATTTCAACTTTGGGGTGCACACCCTAATGCAATAGGCTGCGCACACCTATGGGCGGTGTAGGTGGAAGCGGCGGTGGAGGAGGACCAGGGCCGGATTAAGAGAATCATGGTCTTGGTGCTGAGGATTTTGAAGGGCCTTAAGGGCCGTGCCTTGGCATGCACCCAGAGGAGGAAGGGTGCAGCCATGCATGCCTAATTCAACATGGGATGCTGTCTCTGAAGCCCATAAACACATCCATGCATCGGCAACTGTCCCTCCTTGTCCGGCCTTCGCGCTGTGTGGGGAGGTTCTGAGGGTGCTGCCTGGGGAAGCGAGCATAGAAGCCAGACTTCTGTGTTTACAAGTGACAGAAGAGCGGTCACAGTGAATATGGCCAACCCGGGGCCTATATAAAAGGTAGGGGCCTGCATGGAGCTGCAGCTCCAATAGCCCCTACGTTAATCTGGCCCTGAGGAGGAGGACGAGGTAGCCAACACTGCTTCTTTTCACAAATTTTAAATGAGGGTACACCCCAAAAGAGTGAGAAAGAGCAAAAATGGAACAATGGCTGGGTAAGGTCGGTATCCATTGCTATTCTGCACAAGGTACGGAAAAGTCCCGTGGGATCCATGCCTGGTTCATTTTAATGAACGTGAGCTTGTCCACATTGTCTCTGGACAGGCGGCTGCGCTTGTCTGTTATAACACCCCAGCCGTGCTAAATACCCGTTCAGATAATACACTGGCTGCAGGGCACGCCAGCACCTCCAAGGCGTAAAGGGCAAGCTCAGGCCATGTGCCCAATTTGGAGACCCAGAAGTTGAAGGGGGCAGACCCCTCATTCACTACATGTAGGCGTGTGCACACATACTGCTCCACCATGTTGGTAAAATGCTGCCTCCTGCTAAGACGTTCCATCTGAGCTGCTGGTGCTGCTGTTTGTTGTGGCGTGCTGACAAAGCTTTTCCACATTTCGGCCATCCTAACCCTGCCTTCTGAGGTGCTGGCGGTGCCCTGGTTGAGTTGGCGACCTCCTCCTCCTCTGCCTTGTGCTTCCACTGTGGCCCCGCTGTCAGATGGGAATGCCAGCAGCATCGCGTCTACCAGCGTGCGCTTGTACTCGCGCATCTTGCGATCGCGCTCCAGTGAGTGAATTAAGGACGGTACGTTGTCCTTGTAACGGGGATCCAGCAGCTTGGCCACCCAGTAATCAGCACAAGTTAGAATGTGGGCAACTCGGCGGTCGTTGTGGAGACACTGCAGCATGTAATCGCTCATGTGTGCCAGGCTGCCCAGAGGCGACGAAAGGCTGTCCTCTGTGGGAGGTGTATCGTCCGTGTCCTCTGTATCCCCCCAGCCACGCACCAGTGATGGCCATGAGCTGGCCTGGGTGCCACCCTGCTGTGAACATGGTTCCATCTCCTCCTCCAGCTCCTCCTCCTCCTCATCCTCCTCATCCTCCAGAACTGTGCCCCTGCTGGACAATTGTGTCCCTGGCGTTTGTGTGTGCAGGAACCCACCCTCAGGGCCCCTTGCGAATGACTGCCCTGAAAGCCTTGGAAATGTTACCTCTTCATCCTCCTCCTCCTCCTCCTCATCCTGTGCCACATCCTCTTCCATCATCGCCCAAATTGTTTTTTCAAGGAGGCATAGAAGTGGGATAGTTAAGCTGAGAACGGCGTCATTGCCACTGGCCATGTTGGTGGAGTACTCAAAACAGCGCAACAAGGCACACAGGTCTCGCATGGAGGCCCAGTTATTGGTGGTGAAGTGGTGCTGTTCCGCAGAGCGACTCACGCGTGCGTGCTGCAGCTGGAACTCCACTATGGCCTGCTGCTGCTCGCACAGTCTTTCCAGCATGTGCAAGGTGGAGTTCCACCTTGTGGGCACGTCACATATGAGGCGGTGAGCGGGAAGGCCGAAGTTACGCTGCAGCGCTGCCAGGCGAGCAGCAGCAGGGTGAGAACGCCGAAAGTGCGCACAAACGGCCCGCACTTTCTGCAGCAGCTCTGACATATCGGGGTAGTTTTTAAGGAACCTCTGCACCACCAAATTCAGCACATGCGCCAGGCAAGGGATGTGCGTCAAACCGGCTAGGCCCAGAGCTGCTATGAGATTTCTCCCGTTATTGCACACCACCAGGCCGGGCTTGGGGCTCGCTGGCAGCAACCACTCATTTGTCTGCTGTTCCATGCTCCTCCACAACTCCTGCGCGGTGTGTGGTTTGTCCCCCAAACAGGCAAGTTGTAAAACTGCCTGCTGTCGTTTACCCCTGGCCGTGCTGAAGTTGGTGGTGAAGGTGTTACGCTGTCCGGATGAGGAGGCGGTAGAGGATGAGGAAGCGGAGTAGGAGGAGTTAGGAACAGGAGGCAAACTGAAGCGCCCTGCAATCCTCGGTGGTGGAAGGACATGCGCCAAATTGCTATCCGCCTCAGGCCCATCCGCCACTGCATTTACCCAGTGTGCCGTTAGGGAGATATAACGCCCCTGACCGTGCTTACTGGTCCACGTATCGGTAGTTAGGTGGACCTTGGCACAGATGGCGTTGCGCAGTGCACACCTGATTTTTTCCCCCACTTGGTTGTGCAGGGAAGGGATGGCTTGCCTGGAAAAGTAGTGGCGGCTGGGCACGACGTACTGTGGGACAGCCACCGACATAAGGTTTTTAAAACTGTGCGTCTCCACCAGACGGAATGACAGCATTTCAAAGGCCAATAATTTTGAAATGCTGGCATTCAGGGCCAGGGATCGCGGGTGGGTAGCAAGTGTTTGGGAGATGGAAAGCTGAACGCTTCCACGGGACATTGTGGAGATGGTTGTTGGTGACCCAGGTGGTGGTGTTGCTGACAGATCGTCTGTTTGCGGGGTGGCAGGTGCCGGTATCACTACAGATGTGGCTGGAGTGGCCGAGACTGCAGCAGAAGAGGAAGCAGGATGAGCCAGAGACGTTTCTTGGTTTTGAAGGTGTGTACTCCACTGCAGCTCGTGCTTTGCACTTAGATGCCTGATCATGCAGGTTGTGCTCAGGTTGAGAAGGTTTATGCCTCGCTTCAAGCTCTGATTGCACAGGGTGCAAACCACTCGTGTCCTGTCATCAGCACATTTTCTAAAGAACTTCCACGCTAGAGAACTCCTTTGAGCTGACTTTGGTGCGCTCGTTCCCTTGCTGCGTTGGGCAGTAGCGGGCGTAGTGTCTAGGGCACGGCCGCTCCGCTTCTGCACCCTGCTCCCTCTTCTGCTGTGCTGGTGGCTCTGTGCGACCACCGCCTCTTCCTCCAAACTACTCAGGTCACCTGCATGACGTTCATTCCATGTGGGGTCGAGGACCTCATCGTCCTCCACATCATCTTCCACCCAGTCTTCACCCCTGCCCTCCTTGTCGGTCTCCACAATGCTGAACGCCGCAGCAGTTGGCACCTGCGTTTCGTCATCATCGGAGACGTGCTGCGATGATCCTTGCATGTACTCATCTTGAGAAATAAGTGGTTGGGCATCGCTGCACTCAATCTCTTCCACTTCTGGGGCAGGGCTAGGTGGATGGCCCTGGGAAACCCTGCTGACAGAGTCATCAAAAAGAAGAAGAGACTGCTGTATGGCTTGGGGCTCAGACTGCTTGCCTGATTTGCAAGGGGGTGAGGTGAAAGACGGTTGGACATCGGCTGCAGGTGCCAACTGTGACCTTTCTGCAGTAGACTGGGTGGGAGACAATGTGAAGGAACTGGAGGCACTGTCAGCAGCAAACCAATCTACTATCGCCTCCACTTGATCTGGCCTCATCACTTCTAGGGGCGTATGATGCCCTACCAAATACTGATGCAGGTTCTGTCGCCTACTCACACTTGAGGAAGGTGTTTCACTTGTGCGTGTAGCTGGCACAGATCGACCACGTCCTCTCCTTGCAACAGGAGCTCTAGCAGCAGCACCACCACGACCCAGGCCACGGCCCCTATTTGACGCTCTCCTCATATTTCTGAAATTTAAGATCTTGCCCTAGAAAGGTCTTTATTGAATAGCGGAACAAAAGAACAACAGTATCGCACGGGTGTATCTCACAGTCAAATATGCAAACTATGCCGCAATTTAATGTTTTTTACACCAAAAGGGTGTGTATTGAATAGCGGAATAGGATAAAAAACTGTGTATCTCACACGTACAAACACAGACTAGGCCCGATTAAATTTTTTCCTACCCTAAAGGGAGGATGAGGAAGAGGAGTATGGAACAGGCAGCACCCTCAAATCTTCAGAAGTATGAGATGAACCCCAAAAACTTGGAAAGGTGGATCTCACACGTACCGACACAGACTATTCCGCAATTTAATTGAGCCACAAAGGTTTTTATTGAATAGCGGAATAGGAAATATGATCAAAAAAAAGTGTATGTTTTTCACACGTACAGAAGCACACTAGGCCCCAATTACTATTGTTTGTACACCTAAAAGGATGGATGAGGAGGAGGAGGAGTATAGAACAGGCAGCACCCTCAAAGCTTCAGAAGTATGAGATGAACCCCAAAAACTTGGAAAGGTGGATCTCACACGTACCGACACAGACTATTCCGCAATTTAATTGAGCCCCAAAGGTTTTTATTGAATAGCGGAATAGGAAATATGATCAAAAAAAAGTGTATGTTTTTCACACGTACAGAAGCACACTAGGCCCCAATTACTATTGTTTGTACACCTAAAAGGATGGATGAGGAAGAGGAGGAGGAGGAGGAGTATAGAACAGGCAGCACCCTCAAAGCTTCAGAAGTATGAGATGAACCCCAAAAACTTGGAAAGGTGGATCTCACACGTACCGACACAGACTATTCCGCAATTTAATTGAGCCCCAAAGGTTTTTATTGAATAGCGGAATAGGAAATATGATCAAAAAAAAGTGTATGTTTTTCACACGTACAGAAGCACACTAGGCCCCAATTACTATTGTTTGTACACCTAAAAGGATGGATGAGGAAGAGGAGGAGGAGGAGTATAGAACAGGCAGCACCCTCAAAGCTTCAGAAGTATGAGATGAACCCCAAAAACTTGGAAAGGTGGATCTCACACGTACCGACACAGACTATTCCGCAATTTAATTGAGCCCCAAAGGTTTTTATTGAATAGCGGAATAGGAAATATGATCAAAAAAAAGTGTATGTTTTTCACACGTACAGAAGCACACTAGGCCCCAATTACTATTGTTTGTACACCTAAAAGGATGGATGAGGAGGAGGAGGAGGAGGAGTATAGAACAGGCAGCACCCTCAAAGCTTCAGAAGTATGAGATGAACCCCAAAAACTTGGAAAGGTGGATCTCACACGTACAGACACAGACTATTCCGCAATTTAATTGAGCCCCAAAGGTTTTTATTGAATAGCGGAATAGGAAATATGATCAAAAAAAAGTGTATGTTTTTCACACGTACAGAAGCACACTAGGCCCCAATTACTATTGTTTGTACACCTAAAAGGATGGATGAGGAGGAGGAGGAGGAGGAGTATAGAACAGGCAGCACCCTCAAAGCTTCAGAAGTATGAGATGAACCCCAAAAACTTGGAAAGGTGGATCTTACACGTACCGACACAGACTATTCCGCAATTTAATTGAGCCCCAAAGGTTTTTATTGAATAGCGGAATCGGAATAGGAAATATGATCAAAAAAAGTGTATGTTTTTCACACGTACAGAAGCACACTAGGCCCCAATTACTATTGTTTGTACACCTAAAAGGATGGATGAGGAGGAGGAGGAGGAGGAGTATAGAACAGGCAGCACCCTCAAAGCTTCAGAAGTATGAGATGAACCCCAAAAACTTGGAAAGGTGGATCTCACACGTACCGACACAGACTATTCCGCAATTTAATTGAGCCCCAAAGGTTTTTATTGAATAGCGGAATAGGAAATATGATCAAAAAAAAGTGTATGTTTTTCACACGTACAGAAGCACACTAGGCCCTAATTACTATTGTTTGTACACCTAAAAGGATGGATGAGGAAGAGGAGGAGGAGGAGTATAGAACAGGCAGCACCCTCAAAGCTTCAGAAGTATGAGATGAACCCCAAAAACTTGGAAAGGTGGATCTCACACGTACCGACACAGACTATTCCGCAATTTAATTGAGCCCCAAAGGTTTTTATTGAATAATGGAATAGGAAATATGATCAAAAAAAGTGTATGTTTTTCACACGTACAGAAGCACACTAGGCCCCAATTACTATTGTTTGTACACCTAAAAGGATGGATGAGGAGGAGGAGGAGGAGTATAGAACAGGCAGCACCCTCAAAGCTTCAGAAGTATGAGATTGTGTTCACTGTACCCCACAAAGATTGTGTTCACTGTACCCCACAAAGATTGTGTTCACTGTACCCCACAAAGGTTTTGTTCACTGCACCCCACAAAGATTGTGTTCACTGTACCCCACAAAGGTTTTGTTCACTGCACCCCACAAAGATTGTGTTCACTGTACCCCACAAAGATTGTGTTCACTGCACCCCAAAAGGATTGTCTTCTCTGCACCCCATAAAGATTGTGTTCACTGTACCCCACAAAGGTTTTGTTCACTGTACCCCACAAAGATTGTGTTCACTGCACTCCAAAAGGATTGTCTTCACTGCACCCCACAAAGATTGTGTTCACTGTACCCCACAAAGGTTTTGTTCACTGCACCCCACAAAGATTGTGTTCACTGTACCCCACAAAGGTTTTGTTCACTGCACCCCACAAAGATTGTGTTCACTGTACCCCCCAAAGATTTTGTTCACTGCACCCCACAAGGATTGTTTGTCTTCACTGCACCCCACAAGGATTGTCTTCACTGCACCCCACAAGGATTGTCTTCACTGCACCCCACAAAGATTGTGTTCACTGCACCCCACAAAGGTTTTGTTCACTGCACCCCACAAAGATTGTGTTCACTGCACCCCACAAAGATTGTGTTCACTGTACCCCACAAAGATTGTGTTCACTGCACCCCAAAAGGATTGTCTTCTCTGCACCCCACAAAGATTGTGTTCACTGTACCCCACAAAGGTTTTGTTCACTGCACCCCACAAAGATTGTGTTCACTGTACCCCACAAAGGTTTTGTTCACTGCACCCCACAAAGATTGTGTTCACTGTACCCCACAAAGATTGTGTTCACTGTACCCCACAAAGGTTTTGTTCACTGCACCCCACAAAGATTGTGTTCACTGTACCCCACAAAGGTTGTGTTCACTGCACCCCACAAAGATTGTGTTCACTGTACCCCACAAAGGTTTTGTTCACTGCATCCCACAAAGGTTTTGTTCACTGCACCCCACAAAGATTGTGTTCACTGCACCCCACAAAGATTGTGTTCACTGTACCCCACAAAGGTTTTGTTCACTGCACCCCACAAAGATTGTGTTCACTGTACCCCACAAAGGTTGTGTTCACTGCACCCCACAAAGGTTTTGTTCACTGCACCCCACAAAGATTGTGTTCACTGCACCCCACAAAGATTGTGTTCACTGTACCCCACAAAGGTTTTGTTCACTGCACCCCACAAAGATTGTGTTCACTGTACCCCACAAAGATTGTGTTCACTGCACTCCAAAAGGATTGTCTTCACTGCACCCCACAAAGATTGTGTTCACTGTACCCCACAAAGGTTTTGTTCACTGCACCCCACAAAGATTGTGTTCACTGTACCCCACAAAGGTTTTGTTCACTGCACCCCACAAAGATTGTGTTCACTGTACCCCCCAAAGATTTTGTTCACTGCACCCCACAAGGATTGTCTTCACTGCACCCCACAAGGATTGTCTTCACTGCACCCCACAAAGATTGTGTTCACTGTACCCCACAAAGATTTTGTTCACTGCACCCCACAAAGATTGTGTTCACTGTACCCCACAAAGATTTTGTTCACTGCACTCCAAAAGGATTGTCTTCACTGCACCCCACAAAGATTGTGTTCACTGTACCCCACAAAGGTTTTGTTCACTGCACCCCACAAAGATTGTGTTCACTGTACCCCACAAAGGTTTTGTTCACTGCACCCCACAAAGATTGTGTTCACTGTACCCCACAAAAATTGTGTTCACTGTACCCCACAAAGGTTTTGTTCACTGCACCCCACAAAGATTGTGTTCACTGTACCCCACAAAGGTTGTGTTCACTGCACCCCACAAAGGTTTTGTTCACTGCACCCCACAAAGATTGTGTTCACTGTACCCCACAAAGGTTTTGTTCACTGCACCCCACAAAGATTGTGTTCACTGTACCCCACAAAGATTGTGTTCACTGCACTCCAAAAGGATTGTCTTCACTGCACCCCACAAAGATTGTGTTCACTGTACCCCACAAAGGTTTTGTTCACTGCACCCCACAAAGATTGTGTTCACTGTACCCCCCAAAGATTTTGTTCACTGCACCCCACAAGGATTGTTTGTCTTCACTGCACCCCACAAGGATTGTCTTCACTGCACCCCACAAGGATTGTCTTCACTGCACCCCACAAAGATTGTGTTCACTGCACCCCACAAAGGTTTTGTTCACTGCACCCCACAAAGATTGTGTTCACTGCACCCCACAAAGATTGTGTTCACTGTACCCCACAAAGATTGTGTTCACTGCACCCCAAAAGTATTGTCTTCTCTGCACCCCACAAAGATTGTGTTCACTGCACCCCAAAAGGATTGTCTTCTCTGCACCCCACAAAGATTGTGTTCACTGTACCCCACAAAGGTTTTGTTCACTGTACCCCACAAAGACTGTGTTCACTGCACTCCAAAAGGATTGTCTTCACTGCACCCCACAAAGATTGTGTTCACTGTACCCCACAAAGGTTTTGTTCACTGCACCCCACAAAGATTGTGTTCACTGTACCCCACAAAGGTTTTGTTCACTGCACCCCACAAAGATTGTGTTCACTGTACCCCACAAAGGTTTTGTTCACTGCACCCCACAAAGATTGTGTTCACTGTACCCCACAAAGATTGTGTTCACTGTACCCCACAAAGGTTTTGTTCACTGCACCCCACAAAGATTGTGTTCACTGTACCCCACAAAGGTTGTGTTCACTGCACCCCACAAAGGTTTTGTTCACTGCACCCCACAAAGATTGTGTTCACTGTACCCCACAAAGGTTTTGTTCACTGCACCCCACAAAGATTGTGTTCACTGTACCCCACAAAGATTGTGTTCACTGCACTCCAAAAGGATTGTCTTCACTGCACCCCACAAAGATTGTGTTCACTGTACCCCACAAAGGTTTTGTTCACTGCACCCCACAAAGATTGTGTTCACTGTACCCCCCAAAGATTTTGTTCACTGCACCCCACAAGGATTGTTTGTCTTCACTGCACCCCACAAGGATTGTCTTCACTGCACCCCACAAGGATTGTCTTCACTGCACCCCACAAAGATTGTGTTCACTGCACCCCACAAAGGTTTTGTTCACTGCACCCCACAAAGATTGTGTTCACTGCACCCCACAAAGATTGTGTTCACTGTACCCCACAAAGATTGTGTTCACTGCACCCCAAAAGTATTGTCTTCTCTGCACCCCACAAAGATTGTGTTCACTGCACCCCAAAAGGATTGTCTTCTCTGCACCCCACAAAGATTGTGTTCACTGTACCCCTCAAAGGTTTTGTTCACTGTACCCCACAAAGATTGTGTTCACTGCACTCCAAAAGGATTGTCTTCACTGCACCCCACAAAGATTGTGTTCACTGTACCCCACAAAGGTTTTGTTCACTGCACCCCACAAAGATTGTGTTCACTGTACCCCACAAAGGTTTTGTTCACTGCACCCCACAAAGATTGTGTTCACTGTACCCCCCAAAGATTTTGTTCACTGCACCCCACAAGGATTGTTTGTCTTCACTGCACCCCACAAAGATTGTGTTCACTGCACCCCACAAAGGTTTTGTTCACTGCACCCCACAAAGATTGTGTTCACTGCACCCCACAAAGATTGTGTTCACTGTACCCCACAAAGATTGTGTTCACTGCACCCCAAAAGGATTGTCTTCTCTGCACCCCACAAAGATTGTGTTCACTGTACCCCACAAAGGTTTTGTTCATTGCACCCCACAAAGATTGTGTTCACTGTACCCCACAAAGGTTTTGTTCACTGCACCCCACAAAGATTGTGTTCACTGTACCCCACAAAGATTGTGTTCACTGTACCCCACAAAGGGTTTGTTCACTGCACCCCACAAAGATCGTGTTCACTGTACCCCACAAAGGTTGTGTTCACTGCACCCCACAAAGGTTTTGTTCACTGCACCCCACAAAGATTGTGTTCACTGCACCCCACAAAGATTGTGTTCACTGTACCCCACAAAGGTTTTGTTCACTGCACCCCACAAAGATTGTGTTCACTGTACCCCACAAAGATTGTGTTCACTGCACTCCAAAAGGATTGTCTTCACTGCACCCCACAAAGATTGTGTTCACTGTACCCCACAAAGGTTTTGTTCACTGCACCCCACAAAGATTGTGTTCACTGTACCCCACAAAGGTTTTGTTCACTGCACCCCACAAAGATTGTGTTCACTGTACCCCCCAAAGATTTTGTTCACTGCACCCCACAAGGATTGTCTTCACTGCACCCCACAAGGATTGTCTTCACTGCATCCCACAAGGATTGTCTTCACTGCACCCCACAAAGATTGTGTTCACTGTACCCCACAAAGATTTTTTTCACTGCACTCCAAAAGGATTGTCTTCACTGCACCCCACAAAGATTGTGTTCACTGTACCTCACAAAGGTTTTGTTCACTGCACCCCACAAAGATTGTGTTCACTGTACCCCACAAAGGTTTTGTTCACTGCACCCCACAAAGATTGTGTTCACTGTACCCCACAAAGATTGTGTTCACTGTACCCCACAAAGGTTTTGTTCACTGCACCCCACAAAGATTGTGTTCACTGTACCCCACAAAGGTTGTGTTCACTGCACCCCACAAAGGTTTTGTTCACTGCACCCCACAAAGATTGTGTTCACTGCACCCCACAAAGATTGTGTTCACTGTACCCCACAAAGGTTTTGTTCACTGCACCCCACAAAGATTGTGTTCACTGTACCCCACAAAGATTGTGTTCACTGCACTCCAAAAGGATTGTCTTCACTGCACCCCACAAAGATTGTGTTCACTGTACCCCACAAAGGTTTTGTTCACTGCACCCCACAAAGATTGTGTTCACTGTACCCCCCAAAGATTTTGTTCACTGCACCCCACAAGGATTGTTTGTCTTCACTGCACCCCACAAGGATTGTCTTCACTGCACCCCACAAGGATTGTCTTCACTGCACCCCACAAAGATTGTGTTCACTGCACCCCACAAAGGTTTTGTTCACTGCACCCCACAAAGATTGTGTTCACTGCACCCCACAAAGATTTTGTTCACTGCACCCCACAAGGATTGTCTTCACTGCACCCCAAAAGGATTGTCTTCTCTGCACCCCACAAAGATTGTGTTCACTGTACCCCACAAAGATTTTGTTCACTGCACCCCACAAAGATTGTGTTCACTGTACCCCACAAAGATTTTGTTCACTGAACTCCAAAATGATTGTCTTCACTGCACCCCACAAAGATTGTGTTCACTGTACCCCACAAAGGTTTTGTTCACTGCACCCCACAAAGATTGTGTTCACTGTACCCCACAAAGGTTTTGTTCACTGCACCCCACAAAGATTGTGTTCACTGTACCCCACAAAGATTGTGTTCACTGTACCCCACAAAGGTTTTGTTCACTGCACCCCACAAAGATTGTGTTCACTGTACCCCACAAAGGTTGTGTTCACTGCACCCCACAAAGGTTTTGTTCACTGCACCCCACAAAGATTGTGTTCACTGCACCCCACAAAGATTGTGTTCACTGTACCCCACAAAGGTTTTGTTCACTGCACCCCACAAAGATTGTGTTCACTGTACCCCACAAAGATTGTGTTCACTGCACTCCAAAAGGATTGTCTTCACTGCACCCCACAAAGATTGTGTTCACTGTACCCCACAAAGGTTTTGTTCACTGCACCCCACAAAGATTGTGTTCACTGTACCCCCCCAAAGATTTTGTTCACTGCACCCCACAAGGATTGTCTTCTCTGCACCCCACAAAGATTGTGTTCACTGTACCCCCCAAAGATTTTGTTCACTGCACCCCACAAGGATTGTCTTCACTGCACCCCACAAGGATTGTCTTCACTGCACCCCACAAAGATTGTGTTCACTGTACCCCCACAAAGGTTTTGTTCACTGCACCCCACAAAGATTTTGTTCACTGCACTCCAAAAGGATTGTGTTCACTGCACCCCAAAAAGATTGTGTTCACTGCAGCCCACACACAGAAAAATGGATGTGGATCACTGACGCCTGCCTATCTCCTATCCCACACCACACAGCAATATCGATTGTAGTTTGTAGAACACACTTTCCCTAAAATTCAGCAGACTCTGTCCCTAACAGGATTGAGAAGAGATCGTAGATCAGGAGAACTAAGTGCAGACCCCACCCCACACAGCCATATCGATTGTAGTTTGTAGAACACACTGACCCTATAATTCAGCAGACTCTATCCCTAAAATGCCTACAACTCGCCCTGCCTAAACACTCCGACCTGTCCCTCAATTCTATCCGGACACAAATGTTTTTTTCCTGCCTATCTTTCCCTAATCAGCAGCCAGCACGTTGATGTGTGCTCTGTCCCTGATCTAAGCAGCATAATGACGCCGCTGCGGCTGCCTCGAACTTATAAAGACTTGGTCACATGCTTCAGACGGCCAATCACAGCTACTGAGACATTTGCAGGCATGGCTGGGATGGCTTAAGGCACACCAGTTAAACGATTGTTGATTGGCTGTTGAAAGCCCGCCATGAAAAGAGCGCCAAAGCATGCAAAACCCGGAAATAAAACGACCGAACACGGATTTTTACCCGAATATACAGTAAAGTGTCCGTGTTCGTGTTCGGGTAACAAAAATCCAATTATTCGGTACGAACACGAATAATACAGTCCGTGTTCGCTCAACACTACACGCGACGCAAAAGCTAATAAACCCAATATTGGATTGCAAAGTCTTCAAAGTGACCTTTTTCTTAGACAAGACGAAATCAACCAAAGTATAAAGCCTACAAATTTTTTCAGGGGGCAAACGAAACTCCATCACAGCGGTATCAATGGTGATACCCAAAAACTCTAAACACTGTGTAGGTAGGACCGATTTATCGTGTGCCAATGGGACACTGAACTGACGACAAATAACATTGAATTCAGAAAAAAGGGACAAGCAATCTGAAGTACCTGCTCTACCAACAAAAAGAAAGTCGTCCAAATAATGAATAACCTGCAACGAGTTTGTGCGAAAACTAACAACCCATTTTAAAAACGAAGAAAACATCTCAAAATATCGGCAGGACAAAGAACACCCCATTGGGAGACACTTATCGTAAAAATAAAAACCGGCAAATTGAAAACCTAAGGAATTAAAAGCACTCGGGTGAATAGGAAGCAATCTAAAGGCCGATTTAATATCAGCTTTTGCTAACAGTGCTGAACTACCCATCATGCGTATTATACGTAAAGCATCATCAAAGGATGCATAAGAAACGGCACAAATATCCAGATCCAACTCATCATTTAAAGACAGGCCTTTCAGAAAAGATAAATGGTGAATTAAACGAAAGGTGTTATGCTCTTTTTTAGGAACAATACCTAATGGCGAAACCCTGAAATTAGAAAAAGGAGGCCTAGTAAAAGGACCCGCGATCCTACCATCACTAAGTTCCTTTAAAAAATTTTTAGCCACCACATCTTCATATTTTGAAACTGAAGACAAGTTTTTGCAAACCATACACCCTGAACCCGAAAATGAAGGTAGTAGAAAACCAGTAGAGAAACCTTCAAACAGTATGAGTGCTATCTGTCACCTTGGCCAAATTTGAAGCCAAGGCAGCATTTCTACTACTCTCACTGGGGTGTCTGCCCTTACGAAAAAGCTCAGTTTGAGGATGAGAAGATTGAGAAGCTAACTTTTTAAAACATTGTGATGCAGGATGAGCGCCAGCACAAAAAGAACATTCATGTTTGTACCTACATGTACCAGGCCATTTAAATTGACCTTCGTTGAAACTGAAGCACAAACCTTTTCTAAAAGACCCGACTGGGACATTAGCAACAGGTTTAGTGAACGTACGTTGAGGCAAAAGAAGGTTCAGCCAAAGCCCAACATCCTTCATTCCCCAACGGACCGATTTATGAATAGCAAGTTTCTGACGAAAGGATTCATCATAAAAGAACCAAGCAAGGCCATTAAAATTTTTATAGGCCTCTAAAATAATTTCAACATGCTGGAATAAACCGCTGCAACGTTCAGGGTGTTTTTCACCCATCACACTAGCGCATATACAAAAGCCTTGAAGCCAATTATTAAATGACCTGGCTGGCGATCTTCTTTTATCCTCATCAACTTTTTCTGCATGCCTTTTTTCCAATCTACTATCTTTTGTAGAAGGCAACAAAGACAAAATTTCCACAAATTCTTCTTTCCAAATCTTTTCTTTCATACCTAAACTTAAATGATAACCCAACAGCGAAAGTTCGCACGTCATAGCCTCCCTGTAACAGCTCTCAGGAATAGAAGTAGAGGATACAGGAGGAGGTAAATTTAAATTAGGGACAGGTGCAGAAACAGCAATAGAAGTAGCACTGGAGTCAGGCAAAGTATTAACAGCATTGACATGTTCGCTCCAAACAGGCGCAACAGTATTACTTGTCAATTTTTGTAAATTAACAACCTGATTAATTAAAACATTAAAATACCTTGCTAAATCCAATAACAGTTGCAAATTGTCAGACTCACCACTTTGTACAGGTGCTGACTCATTTGCAGGCAAATCTTGGTCATGCAGTACCTCTCCTGCACCAGATGGGGGCTCCAAAGCAGAAACCTGTAAAGAAGCAGAGCAAATGGGGGTGGGGGGGGGGAGGACAGGACAGAATCCTCAGCAGGAGGATCCATAACATGCACACTTTTATTGTTTTGACGTCCTCTGCTCTTTTTTGAAGCAGCAGAGCGGCGAGGGGGGGGTCGGGGATTCGAACCTGCGCGGTCTTCTTCTGGATCTGCTTTCCTTGCTTGAGCTCTGTACTGCGCAGGGGCCGGAAGGACCCGGTATTTCAGGCGGAAATTTCCGATCTGCGTTGCGGTCAGGAGGCAAGGACCGGGGGGGCGGGCAGGCGGAGGAAAGCGGCGATGGGAAGCAGGAGGCCCCGGAAGAAGAGAAGGAGGCAGTCCGCAATGTAATGCCGAAGAGGAAAGGTAAGATGAAAAAGATCCGTCATCCTCACTGACAGGAACCCTTACAGTCTGGCATATTTAAACAGCGGCGGATCCATTCTTCTCAACTGGCCCTTTCAAGCACCGACTGAAGTAAGGACTGCATTGTCTATATAGTATGAGGAGCGCAAACACAGTGACAATTTCTTCTTTCTGTCCCTGCCGTCTGAATAACTGCTGACGCAGTTATTGCTTTATATATGCTCTGCTCCTAAAAATTAACTGTCATTCAATTGACTCCAAAATTACAACCAATTAAATTGAGTATGCAAAATAAGCAGTCATTAATATTAATAAGCATTTTATTGATTGGTCTGTCCCTGTCCCATAGGTGTAGGTGGAGCAATAAATGCCCCCCCTCTAACCTATAATCTTGTGGGGGATCTCAACATTTCACTAATCCCTAGACTAGACTGAGTTTCTACTGGGCATTAAAGTGATACTAAAGTCTTGTTTTTTTTTTTCGTTGTAAAATACCAAACATGTTATTCTTATCTGCTCTGTGCAGTGGTTTTGCACAGAGCAGCCCAGATCCTCCTCTTCTCGGGTCCTTCTTCGGTGCTCCTGGCCCCTCCCTTCTGTTGAGTGCACCCACAGCAAGCAACTTGCTATGGGGCACCCGAGCCGCAACGCCCTGTGTCCAATCAGACACAGAGCTGATGCCTGGCCCCGCCCCCTTTCTCCTCATTACCTCATTGACTTTGATTGACAACAGCGGGAGCCAATGGCGCCACTCTTCTGTCTCAGCCAATGCGGAGGGGAAACCCGGACAGCCGAGTCTCTCCTGCAACATTGCTGGATCTCGATGGAGCTCAGGTAAGAATTGGGAGGGGGCTGAGGGGGGGCTGAGGGGGGGCTGCTGCACACAGAAGGTTTTTTTACCTTAATGCATGAAATTAATTAGGATAAAAAAACCTTATGCCTTTACAACTACTTTAGAGGGTCTTAGCCCTGGACCAGTTGGGTTTTCTACCTGTTTTTATAAAACTTTATAAAACTTTCACTCCTCTTTTAGCTCTGACTCTATCCAAGGCCTTTGAAGCTATAGACAGTTCCCACCTACCTTCTTCTCTTCTACTCTAAGCCTAAATAGCCCGTATCTCTAAGCCAGGAAAGACCCCTCTATTTGCAGTAATTTTAGACCTATCTCTTTATTAAATGTAGATCTAAAACTGTTTGCCAAAACTATCACTAACCGTTTATCACCTTTTGCTAGAATTATTTATAGAGACCAAGTGGGCTTTGTCCCTGGACGAGAAGCTAGGGATAACACTACTAAAACTTTTCATTTTATTTCTTTTGCCTGATGCAATAACATACCAGCTTGCCTTCTCTTTTGTGTTGCAGAAAAGGCCTTTGATAGGGTTAATTGGTCTTTCCTTCGCCAGACACTAACTCAAATATGCTTAGGTCCTAGAATGCTCACTCGCATTATGTCTTTATACTCCACTTTTTTGGCCACAGTTATGGTCAATTGAACCAGATCTGGGCGTTTTTCTATCGCCAATGTCACCCGCCAAGGCTGTCTGCTCTCACCTCTTCTTTTTGCCAAAGTCACTGAACACCTGGCCCAGGCCATTTGCCATAATCCCTCTATTAATGGAATCCACGCCCCCTCATCTCACTTCAAATTATTGTTGTATGCTGATGATTTACTCCTGTATGCTACTCAACCACATATTGGCATTCCCTCTATTTTTTCAGAAATACATACATGTGGTCTATTCAGTAATTTTATGTTAACTATCGCTAAGACAGACCTTAAATATCTCATTATGGCCCTCTAACTTATCTACTCTTAAAACTAACTACCAGCTCCATTGGCAGTTCAAAGCGAATTACCTATTTGGGTGCAGCTATCCCAGCGAATGTACTAGAAAGATGTTTACTCGCTTAATTATAGTCTACTCCTTACCAAAATAAGAAGTCCTTTAGAATCGTGGCATGACCTGAAAATTCCATGATTTGGCCGTATTAATATATTAAAAATGGACTTTCTACACAAGCTCCTCTACATGTTTCAGGCCATGCCACTACCCTCTGCATTTTTTGTACCCTCTCTTGCAATCCAGTTTATTTGGTGTCGTAGTCACTCTAGACTGAAACATAAGCTTCTTTGTCACCCTAAATCAGATGGAGGTGCTGCTCTTCCTGATTTTTCGATATATTACGCTTCTGCAGTAGTTTCGTGATTTTTGGAGTGGTTTCCCAGCCTAATTGTGAAGGCCTCTGTTAGGCCCCTTTCACACAGGCGGACCGTTCAGATCCGCCTGTTCGTTTTTTTGGCGGATCTGAACGGTCCCCCCATGCATTCCTATGGGGCATCGGATGGCAGCGGAGACATGTCCGCTGACATCCATCCCGATCCGATCCGTCAAATCTGGACGGATGGAAACCCTATTTTCCATCCGTCCAGCGGATCGGATCAGATGAGAACGGACCGACGGTCCGTTCCCATCCGATTTCCCCCATAGAGATGCATGGGGAACTGACAGCTGTGTCTCCGCACACAGTGCGGAGACACAGCTGTCATCCTCCTGCTCAGCGGGGGATCGGAGGCTCGATCCCCCGCTGAGAAAAACGGCATCCGTCCGACGGACGGATAGTGTGAAAGGAGCCTTATGGTGGAGAACGATATGTCCACCATTGACTTTATGCATTGCTTTGGAGCTATCAGAATTTACACCAAACTCTTCCTACACTCTCTCCTTTAATACCAGCCTCCCTTCATCTCTGGTACGGCCGGAGAAAATGTTATGCACCCACATACTCCACTTTTTCGATAACCCAGCTTTACCAGATGGTAGACAACCAAAAGCCTTTGACAGATCCTATCCTGGCCTATTGCATGCTCTTATGTGAACTCACTCCTTTGTAACCCAATCCACGTCAACTTCACTTTCCCTAAATTTATTAACAAGTCTCCTCGACCTACTGTAAGACTTTATTTGGCTCTGGTCTAGTGCATAGACCCCTGATGGAATTTGAGCGCTTGTGTCTCCTTCCCTATATACACCAAAATATTTTGTGGGGAGCTGGAGTTTTAGATCCCTGCCAGAGATTGGCACACTACTTTTCTCTTTACCCATAAATCTTCAATCTCCAGTTACACTCAGGAGGAAAACCTTTAAATTACTTTCCAGATGGTGTTTAGTACTATGCTAATGAAGGAAATGCAGGCTAAGGAACTGGATTTTTGGGAAAATATCACTACACTATGGTACATATGGATGCAATACTCTGCCTCTGAAAAGCTGAAGAATAAACTCAAACTATATTCCCTGTTTATTTTGTATCAGCGAATGGTAGTACTCGTATACAATACATTCTATTCCTTTTCTCTACTACCTCTCTCCTCTTCTTTCTTACTTTCTTCAGTTTACCCCCTCTTTCTTTAATCTCTTTCTTGAGCATAATTTCTCATTGCTTATTTTATGTCACTTAAAGTTATGTGACCTAATTATATGCATAACTGACCTGATGTCGCCATAACTACCCACATTCCAAAACCAAGTTACGGATGAATAACTGAAGACATGCCTTTAACTTTCCTAGTGGTTGTCAGAGCTTGATGTTCTCTACCCAGATGTCTATGCTGATTGATAATTGTCTTTCTTGTATGATCAATGTCAAGTTAAACTTCTACTTTCATATGTAAATTTTTTGTCTTTTTCCATTGATTTATTTGGATTTCTCTTTATGTTAATGTACTTAGCATTTTGTTAATTAATAAAAATAAACTATTAACACTTCTATTTCCAATTCTTAATTTACAGCATTTTTCCACAACAGCTTAAAACTTTTTCACAGTACTGTGTTTGTATATATAATAAATATTTAAATATATATAATAAAATATATATATTGTACAGGACGCCGAGGCTGGGTCCTGGAAGGACACTATTCCCCCCCCCCCCTTTAAGGGAACAGAAGGGTTAACTCACTGGTCAGAGGAAGAGGGTTTAAAAAAAGACAGGAAGTTGTAGGTGTGGTGTGGAGGAGTATGGAGGAGACTTTGGATGGTGGATGGTGGATGGTGGATGGTGGATTTTTGTACAGCCCTGAGGGTGCATGTCAGTAGCCTGCCTTGAAACCTGTTGGCAGGGGAAGTTACCTTCTCCAAAAGTTGGGAACTGTTTAACTGCAACTGAAGTTCTGAACTCTTCAAATCGGTGAGGCTGTTATCTTTTGTGTTTTTTTTTTTTGCTAATGTGAAGTGGTTTAAGTTAATAAACGTTCCTTGATTGCAACGTCTGTTTCCAGCATTCCAGCTGATCCCCAGAAACATTGCAACTGGTGCAGAATGCAGGTCAGGACAGAGTAACAGGCACAAGAAAACTTATTTGCATTAGACTTAAAACTGAAATTTAAAGGGACAGTACATTTGATTTATGTCCTGGGTTAAAGTTACACAAACCCAGAAAGCTGAAACAATGGAGGGGCTAATTAAACAACTATCCCTGGCTAATATGCAAGCACAGATTCACCATGAGGAAGCTAATCAGCGCTTAGCGACCCAGCTGGAGGTACAACAAGCTCACCACAAAGAGGCTTTGGCTCTGCAGCAAGAAAGTATGCGCCTGCTGGTGACCCAGCTGGCAGCCCAGCAAGGAGCTATACAGACTAAGGTGACTGCCTTGCAAGAGGCAGTACAGCATCTTTCTCAGGGTCATAAGCCAGAAGCTGTTGCCCTTGGCAACCAGGTGACCGTAAGGGCAAGCCATTTTCTGCAGAAGTTGTCCCTAAGTGATGATGTAGAGGCATTTCTTGCAACATTTGAGAGGACAGCAGAGAGAGAGAAGAGTGGCCCCAGGACCAGTAGGCTGGCCTTATTTCTCCTTTCCTCACCGGAGATCCTCAAAAGGCCTACTTTGATCTGCTGCCTGATGAAGCTAAAGACTATGAATGGCTAAAGGCAGAAATTTCGGCTCGTTTGGGGATGACTACGGTCGTTCGGGCCCAACGAGTGCACCAATGGAAGTATTGTCCAGACCAACCACCCAGGTCCCAAATGTGTGACCTGTCGCAGCTGCTAAAAAAATGGCTGGAGCCCAAGGTGTTGTCTGGCCTCCAAATCATGGAACGAGTCTTGTTGGGCTGATACCTGAGGTCCCTGCCAGACGACCTTCAACAAGACCCCAAAACAGTGAACCACCTTGTTGAGATGGTGGAAAGATATACAGTAGTGGAGGATCTGCTCGGCCCTACCAAGTGCCAGGGGCCCACTCTGGAACGGCCTATTCGGTCAACCGCAGCCTCTCGGTAGCAAATCCCATGGAACCCTGGAACAACCATCCCGCAAGGCCAAGAATAACTTCCCGTGCCTCCTCAGAGGTCTGTTCCTGCTTGGAAAGTGGGGGGTGTACAATGTTGGTGGTGTCATTCCTGGGGCCATACCCGGGTACACTGCCCACTGCAAGAGGATCCCATGGAATGTGGGGTTCTCTGGAGGGTGGTCTTTTTATGCCTATAAAGCATGCACAACACATCTGGACCTTGGTGAAGGGAAGTTTGAGTGTGAAGTTCGAGTAAACCACCTCCCTGCCAGGGCTTTGTTGGACTCAGGAAGCATAGTGACCCTGGTTCATCCCAGAGTAATTGGGAGGATCGGCCTGGTAAGCAAAACTTTACGGGTTGTGTGCATTCACGGGGACACTAGAGAATACCCTCTCATCTCTGTGTCAATCTCTAATGTGGCACTGGTACTCAAGAGGTGGGGGTGGTGAAGAACTTAGTGCATGATGCTATAATAGGACGAGACTCTCCGTTGTTTTCAAAACTGTGGGAACAAGGAGAACTATAGGAATGGCTCAGAGACTGGGGAGAAACTAGTCCCTCTGTTTCTACTATTGAGGGGAGTAATCCTGCACTGCCAAATGTTGTTGAGGTTAACATGAAATTGCTAATGATCTGGTTGATGGTGATAAAAGTAATACTAATACTGTTGAGGATGCCAAAATACGTGGTCCACAGACCGACCTGAACACTGAGGAGGGGGGAAACTTCTCCACTTCAGGTAATGTCGGGGGAAGAGGATGAGGAAGTTGCCTCTACCCCAGCCCTACCAGATTGGGTGTTCCCAAAGGGGGCATTTGGTACTGCCCAGATGCAACACCCCACTTTGGCATGAGCGCAGGAACAGGTTGGGGTAGTAAATGGGGTTCCCCAAGAGCCAGGTACGAATGAGCGATGGCCACACACTTTGCAGTATGCAATTAATTGCTTTATTGGGTTAACAAAGTAAGAGAAAATGTGATTTTTGTTACCCCAACAGTATAGACGAAAAGTTCTTGACCTGGCCCATAACAATGTTTTAGGGGGACACCTGGGAATGGAGAAGACGGAGGCACAGATCACCAACCAGTTTTACTGGCCAGGTCTGAAAGCAGAGGTAAAGAAATACTGTGCCTCTTGTCCCACCTGTCAGTTAACTGTTCCGATGACTCACTTCCGTAGCCCTTTGCTCCCTCTGCCCATAATTGAGGTCCCTTTTGAAAGGATAGCAATGGATATAGTGGGTCCCTTGGTAAAGTCTGCTCGAGGTCACTCCTACATACTGGTGATCCTCGGCTATGCCACCTGATATCCTGAGGCGCTACCCCTGCGGAATACCTACTCTAAGACTATTCCAGTTGTTTACACGGGCTGGTTTTTTCCTAAGGAAATACTCACAGACCAGGGCACACTGTTTATGTTGAGGGTTAAGGCCGATGTATGCAAGCCGTTCCGGATTAAACAGCTGCGCAAATCAGTCTACCATCCCCAAACAAACGGCTTGGTGGAGCGCTTTAATAAGACTCTTAACCACTTGCCGACTGCTCACAGTATATTTACTGCGGCAGTCAGCCCCTCACAGGCAGAGCGACGTAGGTCTACGTCGCTAGCCTGTGAGGCTCTGGGGAGCGAGCGCGCACCGCCGGAGGCACGCTCCCGCTCGGTCACGGACCCCCCCCCCGCGCGTGTGACCGGCGATCGTCGGGGGAGAGGGAGAAAGTCAGGCGGCTAGTGTAAACAAGCCGCCTGTCATTCTCCCCGGTGTAGAAACGATGATCACACGGTTCTACTATGTAGGATCGTTGATCATTGTTCCTACACCTCAAGCCACAGCCAATCACAGTTAGAATCACGCCCCTAGGGACACACACAGCCCCTCCCTCTCAAATAAAGTTAACCCCTTCACTACCAGTGTATTTTTACAGTAACAGTGCATATGTATAGCACTGATTACTGTAGAAATGTCACTGGTAACCCCAAAAGTGTCAAAAATGTCAGTCAAGGGTCTGATCTGTCCGCTGCAATGTCGCAGTACCGCAAAAAAAAAATCGCAGATCGTCGCCATTACGCGTTAAAAAAAAAAAAAAAAAAACAACAAAAATGACAGAAATCTTTCCCTTTGTTAGTAAACGTGATAACTTTTGCGCAAACCAATCAAAATACGCTTTTTGTGATTTTTTTTTACCAAACATATGTATCATAAAACAAATTGGCCGAAAATGTTAAAAAAATTTGATTTTTACATTTTTTTGGGGGGGGGGGGGGAATTTCATATAAATAAATGTGAAAAATATTGTTATTTTTGCAAAATTGTCGCTCTTTTTTTGTTTTTAGCGCATGATCAAAAAATTGCACAGGTGATCAAATACCACCAAAAGAAAGCTCTGTTTGTGGGGAAAAAAGGACGTCAAATTCATTTAGGTACAGCGTCGCACGACCACGCAATTGTCCGTTAAAGTCACGCAGTGCCGAATCGCAAAATACCCCCTGGTCAGGAAGAGGGTAAAATCTTCCGGGGCTTAAGTGGTTAATGGCAGTCAGGGTGCCATTGTCTAGCCTGTAGACTGTAGCCTGTAGTCTGTGTGTTCCTCCATGGATATGCTCTGTTTGTGGGAAAAAAAGGATGTCAAATTAGTTTAGGTACAGTGTCGTACGACCGCGCAATGGTCCGTTAAAGTCACGCAGTGCCGAATCGCAAAATACCCCCTGGTCAGGAAGGGGGTAAAATCTTCCGGGGCTTAAGTGGTTAAGTCTATGCTCAAGAGGGTGGTACAAAGGGATGGGAAAGACTGGGACAGCCTGTTAGCGGCTCTCCTATTTGCTATTCAGGAAGTGCCCCAGGCCTTCACAGGGTTTTCACCCTTTGAGTTGGTGTACGGGCGGAGACCTTGTCTATTGTTTGACTTTGTTAAAGAGGAATAGGAACTTATTCAGCATAAAAGTTTTCTTGAATAGGTCTCCCAAATGCAGGAAAGGATCATAAGTGTGATGTCACTTGTCAAGGAACGTTTGCAAAGAGCCCAGGAGGCTCAACGGAGGGTATATAATAGGTCCGCTAAAATAAGGCACTTCCAACTGGGCGATCGAGTGGCAGTACTGATTTCCATTGTGGAAAGTAAGTTCTTGGCCAGATGGTAGGGTCCCTTTGAAATTGTGGAAAAAATGGAGGAGGTAAATTATTAAGTCCACCAACCAGGCAAGAGGAAGCTATATCAGATATATAATGTAAACTTGGTAAACCCTGGACAAACAGGGAACCGGTGACCTCCCTGGCTGCTGCAAGACTTGAGCCTCAGATTGGGGTGGAGAGTGTCCAAGTAGCAAATACCCTGTCTAAAATCCAAAGTCAGCAAGCAAAGGAGTTCTTGCAGAGAAATAAGGAACATTTTTCAGACTTGCCAGGTTTTACTAATGTAATCGAGCATGATATTATTACAGAACCAGGAGTCAAAGTTTGTGTCTGACCTTACCGTATCCCAGAGGCTCAGAGAAAGGCGGTTTCAGAGGAAGTGAAGAAGATGTAACTATTAATAACACATCACAGAAGCCATCCTCATGGTTAACAGAAGACTCAGAACTGTACTTAAACTCAAAACTTAACATAAATAAGTCATCGGAACCAGATGGCTTACACCCGAGGGTCCTTAAAGAACACAGCCAGGTGATAGCCAGACCATTGTTCCTAATTTTTATGGATAGTCTACTGACGGGAATGGTACCAGCTGATTGGAAAAAAGCCAACGTGATACCAATATTTAAAAAGGGCCGACATATATCCCGGGGAATTATAGGTCAGTTAGCCTAATATCAGTAGTCTGCAAGATATTGGTGGGGATGATAAGGGACTAAATACAAGACTTTAGTAAGGTGGACTCCCTTTGGAAGGAGGAGTTCTTGGTGAACCCTGAAAAATGTGCGTTAAGAATGGAGGAGGTGAAATACATGGGGTATATCGTAGATAAAGGGCTGTTAAAACCCTAGGTCAACAAGGTAGAGCCGATACAGAACTGGCCCCGCCCCCTCACAAAGAAGCAGGTACTTGTATTCCTGAGCATGGTGGGATACTACAGGAGGTTTGTACCCAACTTTGCCACATTGGCGACTCCATTGACTGATCTGAATAAGGGTCAGAAGTTGGTCATGGTTGAGTGGAATGCAGACGCTGAAAAGGCTTTTTTTGGAGTTTAGGTCAGCACTGTGCAAACATCCTGTCCTCATAGCGCCAAACTTTTCAAAATAATTAATTGTGCAGACTGATGCTTTAGATGTGGGATTAGGAGCAGTCCTGTCACAGGTTTTTCATGGTGAGGAGCACCGGGTAGTCTTCCTCAGTAGGAAGTTGACACCAGCGAAGAAAAACTATGCTACAGTTGAGCGACAGTGTCTAGCCATTAAGTGGGCCTTAAAATCCCTCAGGTATTATCTCTTGGGGAGGAAATTTAGCCTGATTTGGGTCCATGCTCCTTTAACATGGATCAGACAAGGTAAAAGGACTAATGCCAGGATTACCTGTTGGTTCCTGGCATTCCAGGAATTTAAGTTTGTAGAGGAGCACAAGCACGGGAGACAGCATCAAAATGCTGATGCCCTCTCACGAGCCCATTGTCTTAGCTCCACTGTTGCCTCCTTGGCATTGGGGCAGAGGTGGCGAATGTACAGGACACCAAGGCTGGGTCCTGGAAGGACACTACATTTCCCCTCTGTGTGGACTGTGGTCCCTTTAAGGGAACAGAAGGGTTAACTCCCTGGTCAGAGGAAGGGGGTTTAAAAAAAGATAGTAAGTTGTAGGTGTGGTGTGGAGGAGTATAGAGGAGACTGTGGATGGTGGATGGTGACTTTTTGTACAGCCCTGAGGGTGCATGTCAGTAGCCTGCCTGGAAACCTGTTGGCAGGGGAAGTTACCCTCTCCAAAAGTTGGGGACTGTTTAACTGAAACTGCAGTTCTGCACTCTTCAAGTCAGTGAGACTTATTTTTGTGTTTTTTTTGCTGCTGTGAAGCTGTTTAGAGTAATAAACGTACCTTGATTGCAACACCTGTTTCCTGCGAACCAGCTGATTACCCGAACATTGCAATATATATAAAGGAAACAATTAATTCTATATCAGAACAAAAATTGAAATATTTGATATGTACAGTATGTATTTTGTGCTCTATACAAGCTGTTTTTGGAGGCAACACAATGAAAGTGGCTGATTGCCTCTATAGAATTACTAGTCAGGATCTACTACCAAAAAAATGGTATTTCCTTCTATTCTCTTTGCTTTAAGATATTTTATATTTTTATAATCTGCTGAAATTAACAATATTTATGTGAATGTTTTTAAAGTCTCTTTTCCATTAAATTATGAAAATGTATATAGTTCCGACGCTGTGTCTCTGAGCATGCCTTAGTGAAGTGCATATTTTACATTTTTCTGCGGACCATTATCTATCTTTTTGCTCTTGAACTCTGCCTGAGTAAAAGAAAACTATTACATTTGTTAATTCTTTTTGTCTTAGAAGTACAATTATTTCAATTAAGCCCTTTTCCAAATATGCATAGACAGGCAAGCCTTGGTTTACTTTAATGGTGGTGTTACAGTTTCTAAATAATATGTAATTGTTATGTAAGTTTGGACGTGCTAACCCTTGCCCAATCTTTGACATTTAACTGCTTATGGCTCAGTAGCAAGTTACTATGAAAATACTAGGTGACAATAGCTACTGTACAATATGCTAAGAAGGGCAACATTGTGTGTTACAAAAAGTAAATGTAGGAATATATTCAGAAAACAAATACAAAAATTAGTATGCTCAGCCTAAACTCTCTCATCCTAAACTGCTGTATAAATATTTTAATTATCTTACAAAACTTCATACGAAACATGCAGCGCTACCAATAAAATAAATATAAAAATCGAATAATTCATACCATAACAAATAATCTGTACAAATTAAAATCCGTTTCTCAACAAAGCACAGTACTCAAGCCTCTACAATTCATTCATCTTTGTGAATGCAATGTTACCCTGAGCTGTTTGACTCTTTTTTTAACAAGTGGTCAATCAAATCTGATGGGTGAGTTATTTTACTGGTGTGCATTGTGAAGGGAGTAAAGCACAGGCATTTTAACACAATGAAGATTTGCGTTCAAATATCTCACCTTGTAAAAGATGTTTGCCTAAAGTGGAACTTCAAGCCAAAATTAAATATGGGCAAGCAGGCAGGAATTTTAATGCAGAAGAGACATGCTTTGTCTCTTCTGCATTAAAGTTACTTACCTGCCTGTCTGCCCTTGTACATGAACTTTATTGATTTAATATATATGATTGGATTGATTGACAATTTTTTTTTCGCTGCATCGTTTGGATGGACCATTGATGTATTGATTTGATGAGCCTTTGTTTATTTGCACTGCTTTTTTGTCATTAATTTAAATGATGATGTATGTCAGTAATTTGTGATGTATTTAGCACAATACTTTGATAGCATTCAAAAAGATGAAACGCAGAAGGGGCTTGAGTACTGTGCCTTATTCAGACCCTCATTTATTGATTTAAAGTGATAAGCACGCGCTGTTTAATTTACATTGTTCCTTCTGTTTCTGTATGTGGATGATAGCGCTGTAATTTTTTCATGAAAAAAAAAATCAAAGTACATTCTTTCCTAATAGATATACAGCTGTCACATGACCCAGCTCTTTCCCAGCTTGTCTGTAGGGAAACAGTGGCAGGAGGATATTCTAGTCCTCTGCTACTGCTACATGTTAAAAATAAAAAAACAGCCTTTGAAATACAGATAAAAAATAAATAATTATCATCAATAAACTATTTTGAATTGTCATTCAAAGATATATTTGAAATCAAATCATTATTATTTCTCTTACGTCCTCTGACAGACGGAGCTCTCAATGCTTCTTCACAGTTTTCACTCGACACGCTTATAGGGACTGTCCCTCACAACATTACCCCAGACACACTGTGCTCTGAGATCAGATTCTTGCTGCCTAGTGACGAAGTAGGACCTAGGTTTCCCTGCTGGGACTTTGTTCTCAGTTTTTATTTTCTTTTGAAAATGTTTATATTTTTTTCTCTTTGCTCACTATTGCTAGCTGATGTCAGGGGGATCCTCCTGGTGAACCACAAGTGACAGCTGGGCTGTGGTTTCGCACTGGATAATCTAGATCCTTACAGTTTCCCAGCCTGGCCAACGAGCGTGAGCAGGTTTTGGTCCTCCCAGGCCTCACTACGACAGAGCCCCGACGGATGGGGACGAGCCTGCAAGCAGAAGCTTTCGCCGGGACACATCAACCTGGAATGCCCTGAGTTGCAGCGTACCCCTCTTGGCTGACAGCTCCCCTGCTCAGGGTGGGAGGCGAGCTGTTTTGGAGTGGAGCCCCACGGTCCATGGTATTGTAAGTAATGCAATACCCTGGGACAGATACCTGTGGGGGAGATGTGGGCCCACTCCATGGGGATGACAGGGCTTTGTCCTCTGAAAGATCCCCTAGGCCTTTCAGGATGGGTCCTGCCCTCCCTGCTCCCACAGGGGGCGCTATTGCGCTGTCTAATGCCTGGGGGGGTATATGTGGTGTTACCTTGTCCTGGGGGGTCCCCTTAGGTGGATTCCCACGGTAGCCTCATTCCTGGGTTCCTGAAAGGCTTGGCGCCGTTTTTGGCCGCCATCTTAGCTATGGGCATCAGGCTGCATCAGTGTAAGGGCAGCAGCCATTTTTCCTGTCTTCCTAGTGTTTGGCGCCATTTTCGGGCACCATCTTGAGTGTGGGCATAGGCCGAGCTGTATGGGCGGCGACCATTTTCCCTGAGCTTCTTATATCTTTCTATTTGGCACCATTTTGTTGTAGCCACAGGCGGGCTCGGCCTCTAGTGATTTTGGTCACTACCTCTCAGTAGTTCACACACGCTGAAGACTGTCTGCAGAGCGGCTGCTTATCAGGGTTGCTGGCACAGTAAGGGGTTTTTAGTCCTTGGGACATTCCTAAGACACACTCAGCTCCTGTCAGGGCACTTATTAACCTTAAAGGGGGACTCCAACGTCAGGCGCCAGCGCCACGCCCACCCCACCTAGGAACCTCCGACTCTACGTGGAGTTTGAACATCGAGGTACGGCACATGTATGCGGCCACCAGGAAGGTACAAATTACTGAAGAGACATCCCCTCCCCCCCCCCGGACACCGGAATACTGCACCTACAGCATTGGAAAGGAAAAAAGAAGTCTACGATCGATGGAGCCGTGCCTGACATTAAACGGCAGGACGCCACAGATGATCACGGCTGGATGCTCTACATCAGTGCTCCCCAATCTTAGTATCGCCGTGGACCGGTCAACGTTTGATAATTTTTTCGTGGCCCGCTGAGGGGAGAGAGGGGGGGTGTCAATGCAGAGTGCCACAGCGTGCCCCCAATCAATGCAGAGTGCCACGGCGTGCCCCCAATCAATGCAGAGTGCCACAGCATGCCCCCAATCAATGCAGAGTGCCACAGCGTGCCCCCAATCAATGCAGAGTGCCACAGCATGCCCCCAATCAATGCAGAGTGCCACAGCGTGCCCCCAATCAATGCAGAGTGCCACAGCATGCCCCCAATCACTGCCAAGTGCCACAGTGTGCCCCCAATCAACGCACAGTGACCAGTGCACTTTAATCTAGCCTTTATTACACAATATCACAGAAACCACAGACAATTTGAAAAAATAATCAAACAACACTGGCACATATTAACGAGGGATAAAGCCCTCAAAACTATTTTACAGACTAAGCCACAATTCGTATACCGCAGAGTACCTAACTTGAGAGATAGACTGGCCCATAACATCCCTGACCCTCTGAAGAGGATGATCTCCTTTTTGGACTTTCAGGGATTCTACTCTTGTGGAAAATGCAAACCATGCAACACAGTCAAAACCAGAATAAGAAAGCAAACTACTTTCACATCTTACAAAACTTCGAAAGAGTATCAGATTAAAAAACTGATCACATGTTCTAGTACTCACGTAAGTTATGTACTGGTTTGTCCATGCGGCCTACAATATGTGGGTCGCACCACAAGAAAATTGAGTATAAGAATAGGGGAACATCTAAACAATATAAAAAAGGGTTATGAAAAACACAGTGTCTCTATGCACTTTAGAACCCACCACAATAGAGACCCCACATTACTTCGGTTCTGTGGGATAGACAAAGTAGATACTCATTGGCGAGGGGGGGACATGCGAATAGCCATATCAAAAAACTAGACCTTTTGGATATATGAACTAGGTACATTACAGCCGGGAGGAATGAACAAAGACCTTGACCTAAACTGTTTTGATTTCTAATGATTGAGTCTGACAAATAAAAAATAGTTTGGTCAGCATAATATTTTTATAATTTTAGCAAGTTTATTATAGTACATATAAGATGTTAGGAAACATTTTTAATATCCTGAATATTTTTAAGTAAAAAACATTTTTAGTATATTTAAGAAACTAAAAGAAAAAATATTGAAATTTTTAGCATATTTAAATATCAACAAAATAAGGTGAATATATGGTATTTAAGATTGTATAATAATTTATTATCAGGTGATATGGGGCTAATAAACAATAGGGTAGGTTTATTATATACATGTAAACGGAAGTAATTCATGTTTTCTGTATTTAATAAAATTAGGAGGGTTGATATACACATATTACACACAAGCACTATGATGGGGTTAAACACCCCTTCACCCACCCTCACATCGCATACCAACATAGTTTTTCTTTCCGCAATATGGTGTGTTATGGTATACAAATAGTGATATTTAGGACCTAATAATTAAATTTTGGCATATATACATATAAGGTTGGAATAATTGGCATAGTATGATATAATGGAAGTTTTAGACTACGGACCATGTGAATTGCTTCCGGTTTAATCATGGATGTCATTAGAGAGGGCGGGATGTAGCATGGGGCTACCTTAAGGGGGCACGTTGTTATGTACCCTAGCACTTTTAACCTACTCAGGGGATTACGCTTTTGTAGCCTGTTTTACAGACCTCTGTTGAATTGTTATGTGGGGTAAATACTGTTGGTTTAAGGTTTGCCTCGGGGTCTGTTACAGTTTGTCGCAGTATGGGCTTTGCCCCTAAAAGATACTGACTGTCATTGTTCTGATGTTTATGTCAAAATTCTCAATAAAAACTATTGAAAATGAGAGGGCGGGATGAAAGGCGGATATGATTTCTGTCTTCTGCATAAAACCACCTTGACACGCAACGTACGTACCACTTTCGAAGAAGTCACATTTCTGAAGAAACACGTCAAGTTGGTACACACGTTGCCTCGTTCTGAGCAGACTGCTGAACCGCACGCCGAGCTCCCACTTCCGGGTGCGGCGGACCTTAGCGGTTACACACAGCAGCGTCCTGTCACACCAGCCGCAAGGCTGTGTAGGAGCTCAGAAGTGGCTGGAGCAGGAGCTCAGCCACTATCGATATAGCAACGTCTATTTCACTTATCTTTTTGCATTTTGGACGCAAGTATTGCTGTGACACCCACGTTTGGTGTTTTTTGGAGTGAATAAGTTTTAACCACTGCAGTGTTTTTTATGAATGTTTTTATGTGGAGGTTTTTTATCACATTGATGTTCATGTGAAGTTTACAAATAAAGGTCGTTAACCTTCTACACCATGAGGAGCCTCTCTTTTCTCTCGTTTTGAGCTTACATCAATACCCCAAGGATTCCATCCACCTGCAAATTGGAGCAGCAATTAAGCGCAGTAAGATTCTTGCTGGCGTACGCTACAAGAGTCCACACCATCTGGTAAGTGAGCTACCTTACCAACTAGCACTTTGTGGTGAAGTGGAGGGACACTGAAGTTATCACAACATTATTAGCACTTAAAGGACTATACAGCACTATTGCGCTTTTCTTTCTTTTTGTAGCATCACGGACTGTTATTGAAGTAATTCACCATCACATTGTATTTGCATATTATTGTTTACTGCACTTTTCCAATAGTATTATCACGGACTTTCATAGAAGCAATTCTATTGTAACCATATATTTACATTATGTTATGACACATATGGTTTATTGCAATTTTATAATCACTAATTAGCACTTTATATGTGAACTAGTTTACAATCACTACAGCACTTTAACCAGTCCTCACTATTTACCCAAAGGTTAGCGCAGTAATTTTTATTATACCTACTCTCAGTCAACTATACATATAGTGCACTTGACTACTTGCTGCTTCCCTCATCTAAAACACGTGACCTAGGCGCGAGTAGAAACACTTAGACCAGTGCACTTACCTTATTTGCAGCGGCGGCTTCTCCTCAGTCTCCCTGCGTCTCCTCGAGTCCTCCCTCCTCCTCCTTGGCCAATGGCATGGGTTCGCCTTTCGGCCAATCAGGAAAGGGGTCTCGGACCCTCTTCCTGATTGGCCAGGAGGAGGATCCGTGTGACAATAGCGAACATTCATTCGCTATTGTCACACAAATGGGTGGGCTCAGGGCTCTGCGCCCCGGGTCCACCTTTTATCTAAAATGGAAATAATGTAATGTTCTTTGGGCGGACCGGTACCATTTGATCCACGGACCGGTACCGGTTCATGGCCCGGGGGTTGGGGATCACTGCTCTACATGGTGACACAGACCTAGATATTCCCCGAAGGAACAGAGGTAACGTAGCTCAGTGACACCGAGGCAGGTTGACCGGGCATCCATGGGTAAATAACGGTGAGAAGATCTAAGACTCACCATTTCCTGACACGGTGAGACTACCGGGCTAATATCCAGCGATCTCATAGTAACACCATAAGGATTTACTCCCCTTACTAAGTTGCTCCGGTCCCGGGTGCCACGAGTCCCTCCATACAGCCAATCAGACAGAGATCCTAATAGCCGTAATCTGTGTCCTGCAAACAAACAGGGAAGAAAAATTCCTCTGTTTCCACAAGTACTTCTATGTATATCATTTTCTCTTTTTAAAGTATTTCACGGTACCCAAGCCGCTGCATAGTGTCATACCTCTGGATATGTCCAATCCGGATTGTATTACAATGGTTGTTAATCTTCACAATATGAGCTCCAACGCTTAAGCCAACGTGTAAAACGAAGTACATTTCTTTCACTAGGGGTTATCTTACTCCCCACCTCACATTGGCATATTGTGACATTAACCGTTCATATTTAATTCCTTCCAGAGTCGGAAGAAGCTCTATGCCAATGATTGTTTGCGCATGCTGAATGAATAGACACTTTATATCTACATGCATGTTTATCAATTTATTTCTAAAATAGTGCTTTACATTTGGCAGACCTGTATCCCTGCATAGAGGGCTTTGGTGGAGGTGATTATTAATCCCAAGGGATATATCACTCCCAGCTCTCTTTTTTCTATTTAAATCCATTCCACAGGATGGGCGAGGCATGGTAAGGGTATTGCTGAACACAGAAAAGCTACCCTTCCTGGTCCAAAGGGTCCTGTTTTTAATAGATGATTTATGCTGAGCAACCAGCTTTTTGATTTCTTTGTATGTATATAATTGTTTGATTTTGATATCACCTAATAAAAGGTATTAATGCACCGTAAAATTTGTGAGCCTAGTCATTGCAACCATTCTGAGAGGATCTATATCCCCTCAACCCCCATTCCTTTTTCATTAGTGACTTTCGGTTGCCTGTGGTTCCTGGTTAAATTAACCAATTGAGTCTAGATACTTATTTACTATACACCTATAAAAACTTTTTCTTTTTTTGTCTTGGGATCCAACCCTTTCCCCGGTTTTTATCTTATTTGGACTCCAACTGTAGCTCGATATAGCAGTGCGGACCGCGAACGCTATATAAAGTGCCAGTGTACCCCATTTTTTTTTTTTTCATTCACTGCAATATGGAGTCCCAGGGTGAAAATTTCCCTTCTGAGTTATTTGTGCATCCGGACCTTCCGGTTCACCTTCTCTGGTGTCTCGGTCTGCAGCCTTAGAAACTCTGGCATCCAAGGTGGATCTTGTGATGAAACAAGTTACTACCCAAAAAAGGCAAATGCCCTCTCAGTCCTCTGATTCAGAGCCTGGTGTGGTTACCACGGACAACACCCTCCCTCAGGGATCCCTGTCCTCACAGTCAGACGGTGAGGAGGATGAGTCCTCCTCAGCTGCAGTGTGGGAACACGCTCTAGTGGACGCACTGATTTGTTCAGTGAGGGAAACTTTACATTTGGATGATGGGCCCACACAGTCAGGAAAGCGGGTTGTCTTCGGCTCCCGCATTTAAAAGAGAGGTGAAGACTCCATCAATCAAGATGTAATATCCCGTCCCCATTGTGTTAGCTGGCTAGTGGGCATGCAGGTGGAGGGAGGGAGTGGGCTGTCATTTACCAATGTATACACGCCCACATGTGTGAACCTATAGTTACATGGGCTGCTCAGATGTGATAGGGAGGAAATGCTCAGGGTAAATATCCCCAACTGCAGTGGAGACATGGACAGGGGGGGGGGGGGGGGGGGGGACATGGACAGAGAACAGCAGAATCAACCAGTTTTCTTTTTTTGCAGAATACAGAAAATGAATCCTATAGTGGCTGAGTGAGTATGAACATGTACAGTAATAAAGCATTTATTGATCATTGTTAATGATTTGGGTTTATTTTGACACTTTAACCACTTGCCAAAAGACAACTACACCGTGGTCACCCAGTTCAGGGAAGGAGTCTATTGATGCCCTCCCAGAATCCTGCCCCTGTGCATGCCACCAGGGCACGTTTCAGGCAGGCTCTGTAATCGTTGTGTCCTTCAGACATAGCTGATCACAGATCGAGGTAAAGGCCCAATAACAGGGGGCCTTTACCATGTGATTAGCTGTGTCCAACCACAGCTGATCCCATGTAAGAGAATGCTGGTTATCGACATTTCCTTTCCTCAGGGCTGCCACTGTGTGAGGAAAGGAAAGCCAATGTTCGGCTATCCTGTGACAGCACACATTTACACTGATAATCAGTGCACTGATCATCAGTACCCTGATGATCAATGCAGCATATCAGTGTCCATCAGTGGAGTCTATCAGTGCAGCTTATCAGTGCTCATCAGTACCAACTATCGGTGCAGTCTTATCAGTGCCTCCTCATCAGTGCCCATCAGTGCAGCTTATTAATGTTCATCAGTGTAGCCTCATCAATGCAGTCTCATCTGTGCCCATCAGTGCCACCTCATCTGTGCCCATCAGTGCAGCCTATCAGTGCAACTTCATCAGCGCACATCAGAAAAGAAGAAAAATTACTTATTTGCAAAATTGTATAACCGAAACGAAGAAAAAGGTTTGTTTTTTTCAAAATATTTGGTATTTTTTCATTTGTTGAGCACAAAAAAAAAAAAAAAACCCTGTTGATTAAATGCCACCAAAAGAAAGCTCTATCTTAAAAAAAATTATAAAAATGTAATATGGGTACAGCGTTTCATGACAGCGCAATTGTCATTTAAAGTGTGGTAGCACTGAAAGTTGAAACCTGGCCTATACAGGAAGGGGGTGAAAGTTCCTATTAGCCAATTATTTATTTGCAAAGATTATTTGTTATGATATGAATTATGAGGTTTTTTTTATAGTTTTTTGGGCAGCGCTGTATGTTGCATATAAAGAATCTCTTTTATTAGCTGCTCAATAAAGAATGAGTGAGCACAACACAGCCCTTAGATTTCTGTATGCTATTTATAGGTGATATTCAGCTATTACAGATCTTCATTTCAGCTAGAATTAGATTTTTTAATTATTCACAGTCAGACTTATTCTACTACTTACCATCATCATCAAGTGATTCATTCTTTATTGGATACAGGATTTCGTTTTTCTGAGACAATTGTAAAAATAATTGAATACTGGCAAACAAAGAAAATGTTTGCCCCGTCACCCCCCCCCCCCCCCCCCCCCAACCATAGCAATCTTAAATTTCCCTCTAGTGTCTTAGGAGGATGGATGTTTTTTTTCTCTATTGCAAAAGGTTTAACTATTTTTCTAGTCATTTTATTAAATTGTTTTCATTGGTCAAAACTTTTGTAGGGTTGTCTCTCATGTCGTTTGCTCCAATTCATCATTTCATGGTGGCTCAGACAAACTTTTACTCTTGAGAACAAGATTCCACCCTGTCAAGGCACATTCTACTAGGCCTGTGAGTGCTTCCTGGGCTTTCCAGCATCTTGCAACTATTTTCCAGATTTGCAAGGATGCCATTTGGTTTTCTGTTCAAGTTTTCTCAAAGTTTTAGTAGGTGGATGTTCAGGCCTCATCTGATAGGGCAAGGTCTTTGAGCTGCTGGTCGCCCGCAGTTCTTTTGTTTTTGTTATGTAGGTCTGTCAGTGTTTTCATTACTTTTGCCCACCCCTCATTCGGACTGCAATTCGGCATCCAAGTTGTCTCAGAACAACTACATTTTTCACCCCTTATTGAATGAGAAAGAAAACAGGATTTTTGTACTTACTGTAAAATCTGATTCTTACAGTTAACCACTTTACCACTGAGTACTGGAATAGTACTGCGGCAAAGTGGCACGATCCCGTCTGACGACGTAGACCTACGTCGCCAGACTCCTCCCCTGTAGGCGGCGCTCGCGCGCCGCCGGAGGCGCGCTCCCGCTGTTTTCATTCACAGCGGGAGTCGGGCCAGAGGAGGAGCAGCGGCGATCGCCGCTGCTCTGCCCCGATCGTCGGGGGAATCCAGTTTGGAGATCCGCCCGCCTGTGTAAACAGAGCGGGCGGATCTCCTCAGTGACAGGGAGTGACAGATCGGAGTGTTCAGCATAGCTGGACATCCGATCTGTCCCTGTCTCACACAGTCACCTCCTCCCCCCCCCCACACGTCAGTAAGCACCAGGCTCCCGCTCCGGCGTGGTCACGGACCCCCCTGCGCGTGTGACCGGCGGACCCGATGTCGTGGAGAGGGAGAAAGGCAGGCGGCTGATGTAAACAAGCCGCCTGTCATACTCCCCTGTGTAGAAACAGTGATCATACGGTTCTACTATGTAGGACCGTTGATCACTGTTCCTACACCTCAAGCCACAGTCAATCACAGTTAGAATCACGCCCCTAGGGATACACATAACCCCTCCCTCTCCAATAAAATTAACCCCTTCCCTGCCAGTGTCATTTTTACAGTAACAGTGCATATATATAGCACTGATTACTGCAGTAATGTCACTGGTACCCCCAAAAGTGTCAAAAATGTCAGTCAAGGGTCCGATCTGTCCGCCGCAATGTCGCAGTCCCGCAAAAAAAAAATCACCGCCTTTACTCGTTAAAAAAAAAAACACCAAAAATGACAGAAATCTTTCCCTTTGTTAGTAAACGCAATAACTTTTGCGCAAACCAATCAAAATACGCTTATTGCGATTTTTTTTTACCAAACATGGGTAGAAGAAAACAAATTGGCCAAAAATTTGAAAAAAAATTGGTTTTTACATCTTTTTTGGGGGGAATTTCATATAAAAAAATTTTAAAAATATTGTTATTTTTTCAAAATAAACGCTCTTTTTTTGTTTATAGCGCAAAAAGTAAAAATCGCACAGGTGATCAAATACCACCAAAAGAAAGCTCTGTTTGTGGGAAAAAAAGGACGTAAATTTCGTTTGGGTACGGCGTCGCATGACTGCGCAATTGTCAGTTAAATTCGCACAGCGCCGAATCGCAAAAAGTGGCCCAGACGTAAGACAGCAAAATGCTCTAGTGGTAAAGTGGTTAAGGGACACAGGTTCCATCCTTCTGTGTTTGTCATATACTTCTAATACTGCTTTTCTAAAAAACTGAAACATTTAGGCAGTGGGAGGGATTAGACCCAGCTGGCTAATGGCTTTTTTGTCTGTAGGTGGCAGTCTAATCCAATTGTCTCAGAATAATTCAAATGTGCATTCCTTTAATAAACTCCAAGAAACAGATTTTACAATACAAAAATCTTGTTTCTTCAGCTATTCATGGGCAATGTTAGTGCTTTGCACCCAGGGCATGCACCCTGCATCTTTTGGGGGTCGCCTTAAGTCTCTACGTCATGACAACCCATGATTGCTTTAAAGTAGTATTACAACCAAAACCAAAAATGTTTAATGTTGCAGCTTACCAATCATTAGATGTGATGGCTGCATTTGTTTTTCTTTCTCTTTCACCTGTTGATCTGGTAAGTAGGGTTGGGCTCTGGTGTGTTCGGATCGTCGTCCGAAACCCACCTGAGCAATCCCACCAGGAAGCCCTCACTGCACACCGCCATTCATAGGCAATGAGGCATTTTCCAGCCTGCAGCTGCACATACACATGCTGCCTATGATTGGTGGTGTGCAGTAAGGGCTTCCTGGTGGGATCGCTCAGGTGGGTTGGGACTATGATCTGAACATGCCTGAGCCCATTCCTACTGGTTAGTAACATAACTGGTCAGTGAGACACAACTCTGGAGAAATGAGCATAGGAGGCATAACAGACAGCAACATTGTCAGTCTGGGGGGAGGGTAATGTTAAATATATTAAGATAATTAGATACGCTAACAAATTGAAGCCAAACCCCAGCTCACACTTTATAATTAGTTACAGCAAACCGTTTTTTTTTCCTTATGGGATAAAGATTTTGCATTATTAAACGCTGATACTTGTAATCACCCCTGCTAGTGTCAAGTGGTTTGTCTCATCCATGTAAACATTCTGCTGGAGAGCTTGTGGTTTTGAAAAACAACAGACTTACTGGCTTGATCACCAGAGGAAACAAGAGGAAAAATAAGCCTAAAAAAGAAAACTAATACAGACATCACATCTAAGATTTGATAAGCTACAATATGATAAATGTTTGCTTTTGGGTTTAATACCGCTTTAATTTCAAAGTTCCAGAACTGCAGCATCATTAGCACTGCAGCCAACAGAAAACCTCAAATACTGCAACCTGATTGTTAGACCTCAGATCTACTTATTGGCGCTCTGTTTTTTACCTGCCCCTGAAGCCAGCACTCTGCTTTATGCAATACTGACTTCTTTATCATGGTCCTATTTATCAGGTTTAAATATAGGAGGGACCCCTCCAGGCATGGGAAGGCTCATGTTGAAAATAGGGTGTGGCTACAAAGGAATGCAATTTGACTATTATTTAGAGGAGCATGGTTAAACAGAGTTTGAGTCTATTCACAGTACACATGGCACATGTTTGATAATGGCATGACAGACTTCAGAATAGCCTCTATACACATATTTCAGACTTTAGATCAGCCCCAGTCCATATAGTTCAGACCTCAGATTAGCTCAAATCCATACACTTCAGGCCTCTGAGTAGTCCCAAAACGCATTATGTTTGGAAATGTAGGGTGCCACTAAATAAAAAAAAAAAAACTCACAAGGAAACACAGCATTACTTGCATACAGTAAAATTTCTATATCTATCTATCTATAATCTCTATAACATTTCAAAGTAACATATAAACAGCAATACAATATAAGAAAAAAGGAGATTTTATTTAATGCTATATGATTGAACTATATACCTAGGGATTTTAATAAAATATATTTTATGCATGCCAGTCCCCATGCCAGAGTCTCCATACACACACACACGCCGGTCTGCTAATATTGCTGTTAATGTAATAAACCAGCACTAAGATTTTTTTTTATTAACAATAAGAAACCTGAAATACTGTATGCTCCTTGAGGGGTGTCTGACCCCCCGCCTTTGATAAGCTGGATTAAAGCTAGACCTATCCTGACCCTTCCTAGAGCTCAGTGGCATCTAAACGTGTTTTTTTTTTTTTTTTAATAGGAGTTTATTAAGAAGTTTACAATACAGATATAATGGGATAACATGAACAAACAAGTCGCCTGAAATGAAACATTTTATAACAGAGTGCTGTTAACATAGACCTCAGTAAAATGTTATAACAGATCATCGTAGGATACCAGAGAGTTTTTAGATACATAGGGGAGTGGAGAGCTAAATCTGGAGGGTGCTGAATGTTAGTTAACTATGAATCAATGAAAGAGATGAGTAAGACCAATAATTGTACTCTACGTTCTCCCAGGAAACTGGGGAGAGAGGTGAGCACACTGAATATGGGTGGACCTGGGAGAAAAGAAAGAAGAGAAAAGAAAAGAAAGAAAGGAAAAAAAAAGAATAGGTTCTAATACGGTATAACCATGAACAGTAAGCATCTGGATGGGGGGGAGGGGGAATTGCAACAGTCTCCTTCGGGTTCGGCAGTAAAGCCTGTTACTCGCTGTGAAGATATGGGGTTAGAGGGGGATGGAAAACCTCATCCCTGGGGTATTTAAGTGGGACTTAGTGGAGGGATCTGAAAGAGTGTCCGTGTTGTCGTGAAACAATGGAATATCCTTGTAATAGATAAAAGATTGGTGGAAGGACTGTGCGTCAGGGGGTAGCACGGATCCCATGAAAGCCTGCCAGCATTTGAGAAAACATTGTTAAATGGTCGGGTGGTTAAAGTCTGTGTTGATTCTTTCCCTGTAGAGAAGTAACATCAAGTCCTGTTTGATTTGTGATATTCTGGGACCAGAGGAGAATGTCCAGTTTTTTAGTATTGCTCTTCAAGCTGTGAGAAGGCATATTAGGATCCAATCTTTATGCTGTAGTGTGGCCAGAGATGACCATGTTAGGAGTTGCTTATCCCAATATCCAAAGATTGGAAGGAGAGGATCCTTAGGTAGCTTTAGCAGAGTGATGCCTTGAATGCAGGAGATAGTTTGTTCCCAAAAGTCAAATATGTATGAGCATGACCAAAAGCGGTGCGATAGGGAGGGTCTTGGTTGATGACATAAAGGGCATGATGCGGATTGGGGGTCATTCTTATCCATTAAGAAGGGTAAATGTGCACGATGCATGATTTTCATTTGCTTTAATGCTTAGAGATTGTCAGCTGTAGGACTTTGTTGTAGTCTTGCAGAAGTTTAGCTGAGAGCTCCAGGTCCGGGAAGTCTTTACCCCAGTTCGTCGCAGAAGAGGACGTAAAAGGGGGGGTAATTTTGCTGATCAGAGGTTTGTATATATCCAAAATAGTGTAAGAGCCCTTTTGTAGCGGGCGATCTGGAATCGACATTCTGAATCGTTTGCTGCCTTCTCTGCATGAAGAGCATATAAAGTAGATACAATGCCAGAAGTAGAAAATATGAGATTTTGGTAGGGAGTATTTTTGTGCTATGACCGAAAAGGCGAGGGATGAGCCAGTGTCCAAGTCACATAATAAAGAGAATTTCGAGAGGCCTTTGCCAGGAGGCGTATATGTGATGTTCCATACCTGGAGGGAAGGCAGGGTTCCCCTGAATAGGGAGGTCTCTGGAGATGAATGGTAAAAGATGTAGGCATTTACGTGTTTTTGTCCATGCGATAGCTGTATCCCGCAAAAGAGGGTTATGCTGCAGATTCGGGTGCAATGATTTCCATTTGCAATAGAGGAGAGCTGTCAGCAAGTAGGGGTGGACCATCTCTGATTCAAGAGAATAGTTAGAGTAATGGGAAGCCAGAGATATCCAGCCTAAACCTGTCCTCTAAAGGGAAGACAGGTTATACGCCCTAATGTTTGGAAGGCTGACGCTCCCTTAGTTTCTGGGAAGATAAAGCTTGTTCATTGCTATACGCAGTCTTTTATTGTGCCAAGTAAATTTGGAAACAGCTTTGTTTAGCAACTGAATATCCTTGTGTTTAAGAAGCAAAGGTATCGTTTGAAGAGGATACAATAATCATGCAAAACTGACCATTTTAAAGAGGTGGCACCTTCCCAAAAGCGAGAGGGGGAGATCCTATAAGTTTTCCAATTCCTGAGTAACTTTCTTAACTATGGGAGGATAGTTCAAGGAGTAGAGAGAAGATGGAATTTTCCCTATTCTAATGCCCAAGTAGGTAATGTGATTCCTAGCATTGGCAAAAGGTGAGTGTAGTGATCAGGAAGGGTTTGCTGGGGAGCTTAAGGGAAAAATCTCGCTTTTGGCATAGGTAATACGAAGGCCAGAGCAAAGTTTAAAATTGTCAAAGGTATTTTTAATAATAATCATGTCTGAACTGGGGTTCACTGTAAATATGAGTACATCATCTGTAAAGAGAGCTGACCGTAATTCATGTTTACCTATATGAATCCCATGTATGGGAGCTTGACCGTTTAGGTATCTGGAAAGAAGTGCCAAATTAAAGAGTAGGGGCAAAAGGGGACACCCTTATCTCATTCCTTTGTGGAGGCGGAATTCGTGTGAGAAGACCCGCTACCACCAGCCTGGCCACGGGAGACACATACATGGATTTGATCAAATGGTTAAAAGAGCCAGAAAAGCCAATTTTATTAAGTACCAATGAGAGCGATTGGTAACTCACATTGTCAAAGGCTTTCTCCGTGTCCAGGGTGATGATAGCAAAATCCACCTCTGGGTGGCATTTAACATGATCAAGTACCGTCAGAACCTTACGGATATTCAAAGTGGCAGTTCTTCCTTTCCAGAAAACTGACTGGGCAGGGTGTTATTAGGGTTGGGACTATGTTAGCCAGTCTGGTGACGATGATTTTTGACAGAATTTTGACGTTGAGATTAGGAAAGGAAATGGGCCTATAGGATCCTGGTTCGAGAGGGTCTTTTCCTTTCTTTGATAGCAGTTTCATGATGGCCTGATTGCCTGTCGGGAGATCGGGACCTCCTGCCTAGATATTGATGTAGATGTTGAGTAGGGTAGGCTCGACTAATTCCCGAAGAGTTTTTAAAATTCTCCGGTGAATCCATCCAGACCAGGGGCTTTGCTAGGGGCTAGTTGGTGGATTGTCAAGGAGATTTCCGAACTAAATATGGGAGCATTGAGGATGTCAAGTTGAGTGGGGGTTATCTTTGGAAGGTGTATACTATTGAGAAACTTTTTTGCCATATTCGTATCTATTGGGTCAGGGGCATAAAGAGAGGAGTAGAATTTTAGCATGAGTCTATTTACATCCTGAGGGGTTGTGTTGACAGTAACCGAAGAGTCTCTCAGGGCAATTATATGAGTTGGGCTGAATGGACCTCTACTAAGTCTCGCTAAGAGTTTGCCTGCATTATTACTGAACTTATGGCGTCTGATAGCGAACGTTTGGTCATTTCTAAATTTTGTGCCCATGCTTCAAATTCGCGTTTAGCTTTTTGCCAATTCTCTCTATTTTCAGGGAAGTCTTTAGCAGTGAGGGAGCATTGGGCCAGCCTAAGATGTAAGTTTGACTTCTTATAACTAAGAAGAGCGTTTTTCTTATAGGAGGCACCATAGGAGAGGATCCCTCCTCTAAGATATGCTTTTGCCGTTTCCCAGTAGAGATTTGGATTGTCAGAGTGCGCTGCATTGGAGACTGTGAAGTCGTCCCATGCCTTGGAAATGTAGGACTGGAAGTCGGCATTATTGTATAGGTAGAATGGAAAGCGCCAAAGGCCAGGATTTGACTTGGGAGCTGAAAGGTCAAGTCACAGGGAGATTGGGGGGTGATCTGATATGGCTATTTTGTGGATTTGGGACTCCGTTACCGTAGGAATGATTATCTGTGCAAAAGAGATAATCTATTCTAGTAAAAAAAACTTATGAGGAGTAGAATAAAAGGTAAATTCCATGTCCGCTGGGTGGGAGAGGTGCCATGCATCAGTAAGGTGTAGCCCAAGGCAGGATATTAGCTTTGCTCCTAGAGGAAACTGTGACTTTGATCCATTACAATGCAGGATGGCTTAGATAGAGATGTATGGAATCAACACTGAGGACTAAGGGTAATTGATGTACAATACACTATTTAAATGAAATTTTTTTGCAGAAGTTGGGCTTTAACTAAAGGAGATTTTCTTAAGACATAGTATAGCCAGTCTTCCCCAGAACAGTAGGAGGCAATAGTATTCCCAATCTTTGTCTGAAAGCTATTATCCAAGCTTCATGAATTTACAACACCTTAGCTTAAAAATGCCCTGATCAATAAAAACAACAGAACAATGTGTGTGCTGACATAAAATAAAATAGTTTGTGTTATGTGATAACGTAGCAAGTGTTTTCAAGAAAATCGGCAGTTATCAGTTAATTTAACAAAATTCATATGGAGCCATCTGACACGTTTCCTATTTACCTAAACTAACCTCAAGCCGAATACAGACTTCAATTTCAGATTTAGCCAGAAAGGAACATGTTTTATTCCAGTTACTTTTTAATCATTTATATTTAATTTAGTTTAATAATAAAGTAAACATTTATACTGTCTAATGAAAGTGCTGCAGTGGCTATTGTATTACTGGTCCAGTTGTTTATCCCTAAAGGTTGGTGCATAATTTTGAAGTCCTAAAAATAAAGGGCATTCTAAAATGTGAAGGAAATTGTGTTACCTGCCCTTAGACAGGGCTGGTCCATTTTAGCTTGTAGCTAATGCTGACAGCCTGACAACCCTTGAATTCTGATCCAAATTGATTCAATAATGTCTTTCTCTCCACAGTCCACTAAACAAAAGAATTTGTATACTACGTTTCTTAGCTATAAAAGGGTTCCTAGCGCGCAAGCTTACTTTATCATCTGAGTTATTTATGTAAATGTCACGTGCTGTTTTGAATGCCATGTAGACATGTAATATCACTTGTAAAGTGAACTGGGCACGTACAGTATAATCGATGACCAGAATTGCCAGCCTGGAACTTTCTCTTGAGGCAGAATAGAAAAATTACTTCCAAACTTCCAGTTTTAAGCCCCACTACCACAGGATTTTGGCCATTTCTGATGCTCTAAAACCATGTAAGATCACAGAGAAAGAGTTTATGTTTGATTTCACACTGACTGTTTTTTTAGACGCCATGGACATTTAAGTACTATACAGTATATGAATACCAAGTTTCAGACAATTTGCTTTGTTTCAAAGAAACAGCCTGCCTGGTTTTTGACACTATTTTTCCTTGATTTTTTTCAGACAGTGACTTTTTCACATTTAGAAAATGTTTCTATCAACAGACTAGCAGGACTGCAATGGGCAGTTTGTCCATGCCATCCTTTGCAAAATTATTTGTAGGTTATCTTGCAGAGAGGTACAGTCACACATCTGATCAGTTTTCCTCCCATTTGCACACCTGCAGGCACTTTATATATGATATATTTATTATTTGAAGTGGCAATGTGAAGGACTTTGGAGCATTTATTGATTTTCTCAAGCAGACGGTAAAACCATTGTTTTCGGTCCAATTTTGTCTAATAAGATGTTTTCTTGACCTGATTCTTGCATCTCTGGAATATACTATATACTGTCTGCTTGTCACACATACTGGGCCTATTTCTCAGTTTTTAAGGTCTAGTTTACACAGACTTCAACTTGTTAATGCCAGCCTAAAGAGCATTATCTAAGCATTTACAAAGTATATAAAAAAACAATCAACGAGCTTCAAACTGTTTAATTTACAGTCATTAGCGCACCCTGCAGCTACAGGCTAGGAATATTGAAAACAGTGATGATGACTCTGCCTATTATTTTAAATAGAGTTGAAAGTAAGGGAGAAAGAGATTGGACTTTATAGGCACCAATATAAAATAGTATATTCTTTATTAGAAAATTTTTTTACAAAAAACACATACATAGTAAACCCCAAGAAGGGGGAACATATAAAACAAAGAGCAACATGTCATATACGTTGATAATTGCAGTATGGCGGCAGGGCCTACAAAAAGTAGTGCAAAACACACAGCCTAATCAGATATTGATTATTATACAGTGTTCACAAGCGATACAACAATAACCTATGTACATGAGGCGGCCCTGGAGATGGGATGGCCGTCTCCAAAGGGTCGTCTGTATATAGTAGACGCAGATGTTAGGTTGAATCCCAGCTGCTCTACATGTTTCGCTTAACCTATTAAGCTTCTTCTGGAGCATAAGGTAAAGACAAACATCTGCATAAGGACAAAACATTAAAAATGAGTATTCTTAAGCAAAGACACAACGTTTACATTTTTTAAAAAAACAAAAAACAAGACGATTTATTATACAGTCATGACTGAATAGGTCTAATAATCAGTCAGCACATAATTGCATTCTGAGGCTGCATGCCATACCCTTGTCACAGCAGAGGACCAGGAGAGGATAAGTAGCGAGAGTGAGAGTAAGAGAGCCGGGTGGCAAGAAGGAGGGGGAAAAAAAGAAAAAGAGTGAACTGGGGAGAGGAAAGAAAAAGTAATGAAAAGGAAAGGAAGGTAAAGTAAGGAAAATAAAAAAGAGAAAGGAAGAGAAAGAGGGGTTGAAGAGAAAGAAGCCTGAGCGTATGGGGGTGCTAGCCATGCCCGGAGACACAGAACCAGACGTAGGGACCAAGGCTTGGTGTTAGAGTAGACTGGGGTATATCTGAGAAGATGAGTAAAACAGCAACAATATACTTAGCAAAATACATACCTGAAAAAGATATTACAGGTGAGAGAACTTTGTGATGAATCATGCCATAAAGGCTGGAAATAGTAATAACGAGGGGGATCGGTGCGCTGTAGTTGGGACAGGAAGCCAAATATGAACATCCAAACTATCATAGGGTATAGAGCTTGGAGTAGCCTAAAATAAATGATGGAATGAGTATGATACACAATGATTGAGAATGGATCAATTTGAAAGGAAAAATAGGGTGAGGGTAGCCGTCCAACAATCCACCTCCGTGCAACTAAATGAATATAGTTCAAGAAGGACCCCAAGTTAATACAAGGACCAGTGTCACATACATTAGCCAATGAGAGTGATGATGGTAGATAAAAAGAGAAAAATTCCCAGAAGATGTAACAACATGCATCAATAAGTTAGAATGAGGGTTAGGGTGCCTAGGGTGAAAAATAGGCATCCCCACTGTAGTGGGTGACCACAAACACCAAGCTGTGATAGAACAGAGATAGGGTAGTTAGTGGAAAATACTTACATAAATATAGAGCAAAGTATTAGCTTATTACTATGGAGGGTATGGTCCCATAAAGAGATACTGTGTGGCGACCGGGTGGGGAGAAAAACCCCCGGCCCACGGTTTTTCTCCCCACCCGGTCGCCACACAGTATCTCTTTATGGGACCATACCCTCCATAGTAATAAGCTAATACTTTGCTCTATATTTATGTAAGTATTTTCCACTAACTACCCTATCTCTGTTCTATCACAGCTTGGTGTTTGTGGTCACCCACTACAGTGGGGATGCCTATTTTTCACCCTAGGCACCCTAACCCTCATTCTAACTTATTGATGCATGTTGTTACATCTTCTGGGAATTTTTCTCTTTTTATCTACCATCATCACTCTCATTGGCTAATGTATGTGACACTGGTCCTTGTATTAACTTGGGGTCCTTCTTGAACTATATTCATTTAGTTGCACGGAGGTGGATTGTTGGACGGCTACCCTCACCCTATTTTTCCTTTCAAATTGATCCATTCTCAATCATTGTGTATCATACTCATTCCATCATTTATTTTAGGCTACTCCAAGCTCTATACCCTATGATAGTTTGGATGTTCATATTTGGCTTCCTGTCCCAACTACAGCGCACCGATCCCCCTCGTTATTACTATTTCCAGCCTTTATGGCATGATTCATCACAAAGTTCTCTCACCTGTAATATCTTTTTCAGGTATGTATTTTGCTAAGTATATTGTTGCTGTTTTACTCATCTTCTCAGATATACCCCAGTCTACTCTAACACCAAGCCTTGGTCCCTACGTCTGGTTCTGTGTCTCCGGGCATGGCTAGCACCCCCATACGCTCAGGCTTCTTTCTCTTCAACCCCTCTTTCTCTTCCTTTCTCTTTTTTATTTTCCTTACTTTACCTTCCTTTCCTTTTCATTACTTTTTCTTTCCTCTCCCCAGTTCACTCTTTTTCTTTTTTTCCCCCTCCTTCTTGCCACCCGGCTCTCTTACTCTCACTCTCGCTACTTATCCTCTCCTGGTCCTCTGCTGTGACAAGGGTATGGCATGCAGCCTCAGAATGCAATTATGTGCTGACTGATTATTAGACCTATTCAGTCATGACTGTATAATAAATCGTCTTGTTTTGTGTTTTTTTAAAAAATGTAAACGTTGTGTCTTTGCTTAAGAATACTCATTTTTAATGTTTTGTCCTTATGCAGATGTTTGTCTTTACCTTATGCTCCAGAAGAAGCTTAATAGGTTAAGCGAAACATGTAGAGCAGCTGGGATTCAACCTAACATCTGCGTCTACTATATACAGACGACCCTTTGGAGACGGCCATCCCATCTCCAGGGCCGCCTCATGTACATAGGTTATTGTTGTATCGCTTGTGAACACTGTATAATAATCAATATCTGATTAGGCTGTGTGTTTTGCACTACTTTTTGTAGGCCCTGCCGCCATACTGCAATTATCAACGTATATGACATGTTGCTCTTTGTTTTATATGTTCCCCCTTCTTGGGGTTTACTATGTATGTGTTTTTTGTAAAAAAAATTTCTAATAAAGAATATACTATTTTATATTGGTGCCTATAAAGTCCAATCTCTTTCTCCCTTACTTTCAACTCTGTTAATTAGGATGTGGCACTTTTTAGCTATCTTCTCTTTGGTGCGCCTAGACACCCTGCGACCTAGGAGCGCACATATCTAATCATTCCTATTATTTTAAATAGGCTGTTAGCTGGCTTTTGGCAGACTTTAGTAACTGCTTTCCTCTGAATTTGCTACAGATAAAACCTCATGTATGCCACTTTAACTGTACTGAAAATGCAGTAAAATTACAAATTTGGTACTACATATATGAAGAGAAGTTTAAAACGCTCCTACAACAAATTCAATGTTGTTGATTCTTGCAAAACCAGCAAGAATTTTAAAAGTTATGATCCAGGCAGATGTAAAAGGCACAAATGAATGCGTAAAATAGAGAACACAGAGGCGCCTCTGAGTGCAGACTGTTAGCAAATTTGTATTTTTTATCTATACAAATGAATACACCTATGTAATTGTTGTTACATCATTTAAAGTGATTGTAAGGTCTTGTTTAAAAAACAAAAAAAAATTACAAACATGTTATACTTACCTGCCCTGGGAAGTGGTTTTGCACAGGGCAGCCTGGATCCGCTTCTACTTGGGTCCCTCTTTGCTGCTCCTAGCCCCTCCCTTCAGTCGAGTGCCCCCACAGCAAGCAGCTTGCTGTGGGGGCACCCGAGCCGAGCTGCAGCTCAGTGTGTCCATTCAGACACAGATCTGCTGTTCAAACCCGCATCCTCTCTCTCCTGATTGGTTGACTGACTTTGATTGACAGCCGCTGGAGCCAATGTTGCCACTGCTTTGTCTCAGCCAATCAGGAGGGAGACGGCCAAGGGACTCATGGACATCGCTGGACAGAGATGGACCTCAGGTAAGTATTAGGGGGTGCTGGGGAGGCTGCTACACACAGAAGCCTTTTTATCCTAATGCATAGAATGCATTAAAATAAAAAAAAACTTCTGCTTTTACAACTCCTTTAAAGAAGTGTAATGCTGTATACACATATGAAGCTATTTTTTTTTTCAACCCAGGGGCTGAATAGAAAAAAAACCTTACAGATTGTTGTACTAACATATTTGATGTTAGTGCGGAGATCTCCCCACTGAACTATTGTGATCTCCATTCCAGAACACAGTGATCATCACTGTCAACCATCGCTCATTAGATGCTGTTTTTCATGCAAGCTTGTTTGACAGAATATGGTTTTCGGCCCATTTTCAGCCCATGTGTATCCAGGGTAGGTACCTGAATTTGAATTGATATTAGGGAAGTGGGAAGCAGAACAAGAAGCCAGTCAGATGTGCTGCAGGGCATGGAGCATGCTGATAGGGAGAGAGCAGAATGGCAGAGAAATAATTCTTCATTTACTGTCCAAGCACAGATGGGGGTGTAGAGACATGTAAGTAACAGTGCAATTGCAGGAAGATAAGATCAGGTCCCCTCCCCTGCTAGACAGGCTGTGCTGTGTGGTAGAACTGTGTAAATCTCACAACTGGATAGACAAAAATACATGCCAGAAGTTTGCCAAGGAAAATAGGTAAGTTGGAAGCTTTAGTGTAGGATGAGAACTATGATTTAATTGGTATTGCTGAATCTTGGCTTCATTTTTCACGTCTGGGCTATTAATAATCCTAGCTATGCTCTGTTTTCGAGAGTCAGGGTAAAACGAAAAGGTGGTGGTGTCTGTCTCTGTGAGAAGTAATCTCAAAGTAAGTGTGAAAAAGGACCTACAGTAGTTCATGGAGAGTGTAATGAGGCTGAAACATTATTGGTAAAACATATGGGTGTGTGTGCTACAAAGTTAAAGCATTTGTTACCCCAAAACTTAATATTCCTGATCTGTGCCTGCTGTACCATGAACTTGTATGAGAAAGACTCCTGTTCTATTTGTATTGCTTACATTATGTGAAATCCCTGGAGTTCCTGCTTGTCCCCTTTCCTATTAAAAATGACCACACTAAGCAGGAAAGCACACCATGGTCCGTTCTCTAGCTATACTGGGAACTCGGTGTACTCTCCACCAATGACCAGACTTGCCTGACATGCTCCCACTGCACAGCCATTCACTGGGAAGCTCAGTGTGCTGCTGCTTCTCTTACCAAAGCTCTTATGATATGCAGCTGAGAACAGAGGGAATGTGATCACTTATAAAAAAGGAAAAAAGGTATTTATAACTTTTTTTTATATCTATACAAAAATGTTTTGCCTTTCATTTCTATTTGAAACTGAATGGGTTGTTTTTCAAGGTGATCGTTTACAATAACTTTAATCATTGGAGTTTGGTATAGGCTACCCAGTGTTAATGAGGAGGTGGATACTCAGCTCCTCCTTGCACAGATGGAAAGGACTGGTACAGTAATAATAATAGGGGATTTTAACTACCTGGTAAGTGACTGGAGTAATGTCACCGCAGGAACAGTTAAAGGGCAAACATTTATAAACCCATTACAAGACAATTTTATGGTACAGTTCAGTAAAGATGCTCTGCTGGGTCTGGTAATCGCAAACCATGTAAAGCTCATTACTAATGTTCATATAAAAGAACATCTGGGTTGCAGTGACCATAATATGATTTCATTTAATGTTAGCTGTAAACAACAACAAGCACATACTGGAAAGATAAAAACATTTAAATGATAAGTTCACCTAGTTCACCTTTTGACAAAATATAATAACTGCGTAATTTTTTGCAGGTAAAAAATGTATTATTTTTTTGTTTTGGCAGCCTGCAAAGCATTGCACCGGCGATCAGCAAATCGCTACTACCATGCAGGTCTCCTGCAGATCTGTCAGTGTATCGGATTGCTCATACCTCATATGAGGAAACCAATATATTTTGACAGGAAGACTCAATAAACTACCACAGTGCTCACAGAAAACTATAAGCCGACAGCCGCAAAGGACCCTGTAGTTTTCCATTCACAGAGGACTTTTTTGAATTGTGGCAGCAGACAGAGGGAGAAGATCCCTGGTCAGCTGTCACAGCTGGGATCAGGGGGGGCTTGAGGGACAGTGCATTCATGACATGTTACACCCTGAATATGGGTGTAACATGTAACAAGTAGTGGAAGGTGAACTTATCCTTTAACCACTTAAGCCCCGGAAGATTTTACCCCCTTCCTGACCAGGGGGTTTTTTGCGATTTTTTACTGCGTGACTTTAACAATTGCGCGGTCGTGCAAAGCTGTACCTAAACGCATTTCACGTCCTTTTTTTTCCCAAAAACAGAGCTTTCTTTTGGTGGTATTTGATCACCTGTGCGATTTTTTGATCATGCGCTTTAAACAAAAAAAGAGCTTCAATTTTGCAAAAATAACAATATTTTTCACTTTTTTTAATATGAAATTCCCCCCCAAAAAAATGTAAAAATCAAAATTTTTTAACATTTTCAGCCAATTTGTTTTATGCTACATATGTTTGGTAAAAAAAAAATCGCAAAAAGCGTATTTTGATTGGTTTGCGAAAAAGTTATCGCATTTTTGGTGTTTTTTTTAAACGAGTAATGGCAGCGATCTGCGATTTTTTTTGCGGGACTGCGACATTGCGGCGGACAGATCGCACCCTTGACTGACATTTTTGACACTTTTGGGGGTACCAGTGACATTACTGCAGTAATCAGTGCTATACATATGCACTGTTACTATAAAAATGACACTGGCAGGGAAGGGGTTAACTCTATTGGAGAGGGAGGGGTTAAGTGTGTCCTAGGGGCGTGTTTCTAACTGTGATGGGACATGTCTCCTATTGTAAAAACAGAGATCAACAGTTCTACGTAGTAGAACCGTCTGATCTCCATTTTTACACAGGGGAGAATGACAGGTGGCTTGTTTACATAAGCCGCCCACCTTTCTACCGCTCTACCGACGATCGTAGTGTGACCGGCGGACATCGGGTCCACCGGTCACACGCGCGGACTCCTCTGTGAACGAGCCGGGGCGGGCGCGCGCCTCAGCGGGTGCGCGCTCGCCCGCTATTGGCTCAAAAGCCGGTGACAGGCTAGCGACGTAGATCTACGTCACTCTGCCTGGCCAGGGCTGACTGCCGCAGTAAATATACTGTGCGCAGTCGGCAAGCGGTTAACTTTAATAGCGCAGTTTCCAAGAATGAGGGCTGCTCTTCAAGCCTTAGACTGGGAGGGAATATTAGCGCCAATGAACACAGAACAGGAATGGGAATTCTTCAAAACGACTGTATGTGAACTTACTGCAAAGTATATTCCCATGGGCAATGAGTTTAAAAAGCTAAATGAAAGCCTATGTGGGTCACGGCCTAAGTTACAAAAGCTATAAATAATAAGAAAAGAACTTTTAAAAAATACAAAAATGAAGAAACACTATCATCGTTTACATGTTACAAGGAATGTACCAGAATATGTAAAAAGGAGAGACTGCACAAATTCAAATTGAACAACAGATTGCAAAAGAGAGTAAGACAAACCCAAATAAACTTTTCAAATACTGTGTATTTAATAGTAAAAATTGCAAGTCTGAGCATGTAGGTCCTTTACAAAATAATCTGGAGTGGGTGATTGTAGACAAAGAGAAGAAACATTTTAATAAATACCTTCTTCAGCTCTGTGTATACAAAAGAGCATGGGGGAGCTCATGTCCATAATGAGTATGATATTGACACAGCCCTAAATAATCCACAATGGCTCAAAATGAATTTGGTCCAGAAATTTTTAGACAGAATAAAGGTGAATAAGGCACCTGGACCCGATAGCATACACCCACAGATTACAAGAGAGTTGAGGCCATTGTTTCTAATTTTTAGGGGTCAACGTTTTTACCAAGTAAATATAGACCTGTTAGTTTAATTTCTATAGTTGGGAAGATACTGCAGAGTTGAATAAAAGACTACATTGATGAGTTCTTGCTGGAGAAAAAACATTTTACCAGTTGCTTATAACCCTATAGCAGTTTTATTGGTACAAGGTGGCAGCTCTGTGGCAAATCACTTATACGAACGTGATCCACGCTCCCTGCATGTTCCTGAGCCCGGGTCATGCGCGCACTGTGATTCGCTTCAGCACCAATCATTTAACAGGTCCAGGCCAATGATTTTTGGCCTGGACATGCAGATCGGTTCTAGCGAGTCAGAGATCGGCATGTGCCTGTGTTTGCAAAACACAGGCACAGGGAATTACGAAATTTTCTCTCGTGGTAACCTTTTCAGTTCCAGAGAGAGAAGAGATAACACACAATGAGTAAAAGCAGCACACTTCACACAGCAAAACACGCCCCCCCCGGAGTTAACCCTTTGACTCCCCTGTCACAGTGTAATTAGGTGCAATGTATAGTTTTTTACTGATCACTGTATCAGTGTCACAGGTGATGCCAGATATTGTTAGCTTTAGCGTCAATCCCAGATAGCGTCAGTTTGCCCGCCACAGATTCACTAATACATTTTAACCCTTAGATTGCCAGTAACACAATCACAGACACACTATAAACCTCCATTACTAATATAGTGTCTGAACGAATCACTATTTTTGATAGAATCAGAACTATACTACCGTCCCCAATAGTATAGTGTCCCCAAAAATGCAGCATTAGCAGGATCAGCCCGACACCTGCCAGCACCAGCGTTTAGCCCATCTGCCCCCCCCCCCCCCAACAAGTGCAGTGTCAGTAGATCACTCTCACTTCTGATGCACAGTATGCAAAACCACAACATTAGCAATATTAGGCATCATATCTGCTAGCACTAGCAGGTAAATCTTATTTGTAGTGGTTCAAACAGTCCCTGACAGCCAGGTGCAGTCGCACTAGGTACCTGTTAGTTTAGTGGCCAAAATGTCCAACGATAGGTACACTAGTGAAGAGGCCTACAGGATACTGAGCATGACAGATGAGAGTGAATTGGAGTCCTCCCTGTCAGAATCAGGCTCAGTATACGAACTTGTAGAGAGAAGTGGCACCCTGACAGATAGCTCAGATGATGGAGTAGAGGTCCCTGCTAAGGTCAGGTGAACTTGACCCTGTGCCCAAGTTGCTGAAGTAGCACAATCGCATGATGATTCTCATATGCAGCAGAGTTCCAGTACTAGAGCCACGCTAGCTTTTGGTGAACTGGCGAGCACCAGTGGCCTAGTACATCCTGGTCTTATACATACCAGAACTGCAGTAACACTTGCTGACGTGGCGAGTCTCATATGTGCAGTTCAAGCTGGTGCAGTGGCTAGCACAAGTAGTGTCCCGCAGCCACAAAGAATTTGAAAACAGTAGAGCCCATAGTGTCCTTCCTGATGTGCTTGCAGCCCACAGATTCTGCAGCACCCGTACCTCCCCCGGTCACTGGCCAACCCAGATTCAGGTGGAAACAACAAATTTAACTCCTCTTGTTTTTTTTTTTAGCTTTTTTTTCACGGGACATTTGTATCATCCCGATCTTGGTAAAGAGCCAATGACATGGCTCTTTAACCATGTGATCGGCTGTGTCTAATCACAGCCGGTCACATGGAAATGAGGAATTGCTTTTTCTCGGCTCTCCTCGCCTCATACTGTCAGAGTGTGTGGCGAGGAGATCCGATCAGCGGCTCCTCCTCAAAGGAGAGCCTAGGACAGGTAATCGGGGCACTGATCATCAGTGCCCTGATTACTGTGAAGTAAAAAAACAGTGCCCAAAAGTCCCCTCAACCATTTCCCATCAGTGCCCCCCATCAATGCCCACAGTGTCCACCATCAGTGCCCACAGTGCCCACAATCAGTGCCAATAGTGCTGCCAGTCAGTGCCTATCAGTGCCAGCTCATCTGTGCTGCCCATCAGTGTCCATCAGGGCCGCCCGTAGGTGCTCATCAGTAAAGCCATCAGTGCCACCCATCAGTGCTGCCCATCAGTGCTGCCCATCAGTGCCACCTCTCAGTGCCCATCAGTGCCGCCTATCAGTGCTCATCAGTGCGGCATATTAGTACGTCCACATAAGTGCCACCTCATCGGTGCCCATAAGTGCCACCTCATCAGTGCAGCCTATCAGTGCTCATCAATGCCGCCTCATCAGTGAAGGAGAAAAATTACTTATTTTCAAAATTTACTCACAGAAAATAAGAAAACCTTTTTTTTTTTCAAAATTTTCTGTCTTTTTTTTTTTTTTTTTGGAAGAAATAAAAAACCCGGCAGCGATTAAATACTACCAAAATAAAGCTTTATTTGTGTAAAAAATGATAAAAATTTCATATGGGTACAGTGTAGCATCACCGCGCAATTGTCATTCAAAGTGTGACAGCGCTGAAAGCTGAAAATTGGCCTGAGCAGAAAGGGGGTGTAAAGGCCCTATTGAAGTGGTTAAAGGGCATTAAATCCTCATTTTACTTCCTTACTACCTATCACAGTTTCAGAGTCTCTGAAATGCCAAGATAAGACAACCTCCGACCCCCCCCCCCCCTGCCCCGCCTAAATTAGCCCTTTTAAGAAAGTAGACACCCCAAGCTATTTGCTGAGAGGCATAACAAAAACTTTTGTAATTTTTTAAAAACTTGTGAGAAAATATAAAATCTTCCATGGGCTCCACATGCCCAAAGAATTTTCCATGCATTTCCTTGGGGTCTCTACTTTCCAAAGAAGTGTAATTTGAGGAGGAGGGTTGAACTACCCAGGCATTTTAGCACCTCAAGAAATATAGTAATTTGCAAATTCTCAGATTTGCAAGCTCAAACACTGCTATTTTTCAGAGTGTAATGTGGCTCTATATAGGAAGCAACACTAATATGGCTCTCCACTCAACAAATATATTAATTTCACACATATACAATGTTTTATATTTGGGGAGAAGCCATATTAGTGTTGCTTGTCATATATAACAAGAGACAGTTGTAGGTAGAAGGTATAAACTCCGCGCAAGCGGCTCTATTTGGATGTGCAAAAAGATGTGCAAAGATAAGGTGACAAAGGTGAGAATATAAATATATAAAATATAGATAATGGTATATTATAAATTAGAAAGTGTAGGTGTAAGGCTGCAGCCTCCCTGAATATTAGTCCGGAGACTAAATGTAAAATGAATAAAAGATAGGGTGTTGGCGCTGCCTCTGGTAAAAATTAGAAATCTGAATGCAATAAAAACATATCAGGTGATGAACTCAATAAAGTGACAGGTGCAAATATTTAAATATCACAACATAAATAGTGCATACTAAGACTCCGTTCACACTGGGGCGACCTGTCAGGCGACCTGGTCGTCTGACAGGTCGCCATAGGTCGCCTGCCATAGAGTAGCTGTGGACCCGTTCTAATAGGAGCGACACAAGTCGCTCCGACTTAGTAAAAGGGTCCGGAGCTTCTTTGGGGCGACCTGGAGCGACCTGCATTGACTTCAATGATATAAAGTCCATGCCGGCCGCTCCGGGGTCGCGGTGCGAGCTGCGCACCGCGACCTGTGAGGTCGCCCCGGGAAGTAGCATCAACCCAGTGTGAACGGGGTCTTAAAGGTAAATCACAAATAAGGTGCTTATCAGATAAAGTGCTTTTTAGATAAAGTGCTTATCAAATAAAGTGCTATCATGCACGTGAAAAATTCCCAACTGTATCATACAGTATGATATTAGTGCTATAAGGTGCTGTTTATAAAAAACAAATTAACTCTAGTATGCAGAGGATATATATATATATAAACACAGTCCAGATTGGCACTGGTGTACAACAGATATATAAACAGTCCAATATGGTGAAGTCTCTTAAGTCCAGTGACTGAGTATAGTGTGAAAGGTATCCAAAAAACAAATAGGTGGATGATAAGGTGGCAACACTCTACCAATAACTTAAACTTAAAGGAGTGACCCTGTGCTGGGCGGTGAGGTGCTGGGTAATCCTTTCTGGTAAGAAAACTCACTCACCAGAAGCACCCACCCCACACAGGGGTATAAGGCAAGTGTATAAAGATCAAAAGATCTCAGTGTCTCCCCTCCTCCTGGATCGATAGGTCCTGGAAGTAGTCTCGGAGGTCCTAACTGGAGGTATCCCTGGGATAATAGCGGGTCCTAATACTCTCCCATAGGCCGGGGATGGTCCGAGGTGTCCACCGGAAATATCTCATAACCGTATACCAAGGGATGATAGATAGACAAGGCACATAGCGTAATAACGTCTAGATGATTTATTGATGCATAAAACAGAGAGGTACTCACATAGGAAGCAAATATACAGGCACAGGTACGAGTGTGGAGCGCGATGCGGTCCAAGTCTCGTTCTCGATCGTGCAGGAACCGGAAGTGACGCGACACACCGTACGTGTTTCGTAATGAATACGTCTGCAGCAGCGTCGGTACACTTCCGCTATGGTCCCTTATAACTACATGTGGTAGCTAGGCAACTAATAGTAAACAGGTCGGCAAGCTGTGGCGTGGCCCGGAAGAGGACTCCGGGTCATAGGCTACATTAACATGGCGGTATATACTGATATAATTATTCATTATATTAGCGACGCTCGGTGCATACTTGGCTCCCATGGCCACTCCCTTGGTTTGTAGGTAATACTCGCGGTTGTACCAAAAAAAGTTGTGAGACATCGCCAGTTCAAGGCCTTCCATAATATACTCTATTTGAGTCTGTTTTAGTTTACTCTGTTCATGTAATGCCTTTCTTACTGCCATCAATCCGTCAGGCTGATTGATGCTCGTATATAATGAGTTTGCATCTATGGTAGCTAAAAGGCAATTTTATGAGATGGGTATAGATTTAAGAGTCTTGGTACAACCGCGAGTATTACCTACAAACCAAGGGAGTGGCCATGGGAGCCAAGTATGCACCGAGCGTCGCTAATATAATGAATTAGCGTCGCTAATCTTTTAATGGACATGTTGGAAGAAAATGCCGTGTATGGCCAACATTTTCCCGAATTAGTTTTTTATAGACGATATATCGATGATATCGTAATAATTCTTCTCCACTCTCAACAATAATCCCTATGGGATAAAATTACGGGTAACTGGAGCCAAGAGCAAATCAACTTTCTGGATTTACAAATTTTTAAAGACCAACAGATTTTAAAGAGCAAAACCTTTTTTAAAAGTACCGATAGAAACGGGTATATACCTAACACAAGTTGTCATCACCCGAATTGGAAAGGGAACATCCCGAAGGGTCACTTCATCGGTATGAGACGCAATTGCGACAATCACGAAGATTACCTGGCACAATCCGAAATACTATTACAAAGATTTGAAGAGAAAGGATATAATAAAGAAACCCTACTCAAGACTAGAGAAATAGTCGGAAGAATGAACAGAGAAGACTTATTTACAAAGAAGAATCATACACATAACAATAAAGGAGATACAGCTTTCATCACAGGATTTCATAAGAATTTTAGAGACACGGAGCGTATCATCAAAAGATACTGGCCAATACTCAAGTCGGATAGAACTCTATCTAAACTGCTACCGAGTAAACCCACATTCATTTACAGAAGGGCACCTTCTCTTCGGAATCAACTGGTGCATAATGTGATTGACCCTCCACGGCCAGTCAAAATGTTCAAAGACCTCAAGGGATTTATTAGATGCAACAGATGTCTGGCATGCAAGACTAACAGACGGCAACCAAGGAAAACATTAAAATTTAAATCCAGAGCCAGTGGGGAAGAATTCAGTATTAACAAACTAATCACTTGCCACACAGATCATGTAACCTATGTTGTTGAGTGCCCGTGTTGAGTGCCCGTGTCGGCTACAATCTGTGCCTTGTCTATCTATCATCCCTTGGTATACGGTTATGAGATATTTCCGGTGGACACCTCGGACCATCCCCGGCCTATAGGAGAGTATTAGGACCCGCTATTATCCCAGGGATACCTCCAGTTAGGACCGCCGAGACTTCTTCCAGGACCTATCGATCCAGGAGGAGGGGAGACACTGAGATCTTTTGATCTTTATACACCTGCCTTATACCCCTGTGTGGGGTGGGTGCTTCTGGTGAGTGAGTTTTTTTACCAGAAAGGATCACCCAGCACCTCACCGCCCAGCACAGGGTCACTCCTTTAAGTTTAAGTTATTGGTAGAGTGTTGCCACCTTATCATCCACCTATTTGTTTTTTGGATAACTTTCACACTATACTCAGTCACTGGACTTAAGAGACTTCACCATATTGGACTGTTTATATATCTGTTGTACACCAGTGCCAATCTGGACTGTGTTTATATATATATATATATCCTCTGCATACTAGAGTTAATTTGTTTTTTATAAACAGCACCTTATAGCACTAATATCATACTGTATGATACAGTTGGGAATTTTTCACGTGCATGATAGCACTTTATTTGATAAGCACTTTATCTGATAAGCACCTTATTTGTGATTTACCTTTAAGTATGCACTATTTATGTTGTGATATTTAAATATTTGCACCTGTCACTTTATTGAGTTCATCACCTGATATGTTTTTATTGCATTCAGATTTCTAATTTTTACCAGAGGCAGCGCCAACACCATATCTTTTATTTATCAGACAGTTGTAGGTAGTTCAGGGATTTGAACACCCAAATACACTGTTGCATGGCAGATGTGCTAACCACTTGGATATTTTGGTCAGTTTATTTAATCAAAATCAAAATCAAAATCAAAATCAAGATCAAGATCAAGATCAAGCTCAAGCTCAATACATATTTGCAACATTTTGCAAAACACAATTTACACAAACATATTCACTTTGTTACATTTATTTCATAATATATGCCACTGATAGTTTCTTAGCCTATCAATTTATATTTAGAATACTCACTTTTTTTCACAGAAATAAATGTTTTAAACACCTATATATAATTTCCAGCATGCAGGATTATTTTTAAAAAATTGTTGATTTTATACAGTTTCACTAAACTAGGTTAATTATTTGGGAATTGTGGTCTCTGAGGTTTTTTTTTTTTTTTTCTTATCTTTATACCAAACATACATGCACTGGCACCTTAAAAATTAATATAGTTTGATTTGATTAGTCCATCAAAAAATTTTAATAAATAAAAATTATTTGAGAATTATATAGAATATATATATATATATATATATATATATATATATATATATATATATATATATATATATATATATATATATATATATTTTTTTTTTTTTTTTTAAAAGCACAAATCACACATGCCCTGAAAAAATGTCATTAGCCTCAGGTAGTTAAGTGGTTAGCACAGCTGCCGTGCAACATTGTATTTGGGTGTTCGAATCCCTGAACTACCTACAACTGTCTGTTGTTATACTGTATATGACAAGCAACACTAATAGGGCTTCTCCCCAAAAATGAAACATTGTATATGTGTGAAATTAATATATTTTTGGGTTGGTTAGATATAGGAAGTAACAATAATATATTGTTTTTTTGCATATTATATATATATATATATATATATATATATATATATATATATATACTGTATATATATATATATATATGCAAAAACCCATATATTATTGTTACTTTCTATATCTAACCAACCCAAAAATATATTAATTTCACACATATACAATGTTTCATTTTTGGGGAGAAGCCATATTAGTGTTGCTTTTCATATATATATATATATATATATATATATATATATATATACATACACACATAGGCAAATCAATAAATAAAACATATATATATATACATATAATTATATAATTATTTTTTGGGTATCTATCTATATATATATATATATATATATATATATATACATATATGTATGTATATATGTATGTGTGTGTGTGTATATATATATATATATATATATATAAACACACACACACATATAAATATATATATATATATATATACACACACACATATATATATATATATATATATTTTTTTTTTTGTGATTCATTATATATATATATATATAGACATACATAGATATGTGCAAAAAAAAAAAAAGATATGTGCATTTCTCTCATTAGCGCCGGAATAGCGCCGTTTTACCGCGAATTTGCGGCGGTGTTTGCCGCAAATTCACTATAACTCCCACTAACATTTTCAAAAACTTTATTTTCAGCCTAATTTTTGGTATGGAGCATGCACACATGGGCTATCTGCCAGGAATTGACTCTGGAGCTATTTTTGCATTTAACACTTTTATTAATATCTTTTTTCTACTTAACTTTTTCACACAGTTTAAAAGCAGTTTAGCTCAAAATCATATAACACATCTTCCCCCCCCCCCTTTTTTTTTTTTCCTGCCATATTTTGTTATTTTGAAAAAATTAGTCCACCTTTTAGCTGGACTGTTTTTAAGTCCAGTCCTGACGTTATTTGATCTTAGTGAATTTGACACTGCTCATAACGTTTCTGATGGTGTTATAGTGAATTGCATTTGCACCTAAAAATAGTCAAAATAGAGGTAAAATAGAACAAAATCAGCGTTGGAGGTACAATGAATTAGGCCCTTAGTGTCAGATTTGTCCTCTGCAATGTCGCAGTCCCGCTAAAAATTGCTGCTCGCCGCAATTATTAATAAAAACAAAAATTAATAAAAACAAAAAAAATAATAAAATGTCCAAAAATCTATCTAGTTTGTATAAGCGCAAACCAGTTAATATACGCTTTTTGTATTTTTTTTTTTTACCAAAAATATGTAGCAGAATTGGCCTAAACTGATAATAAAATTTGTTTTTTTTTTATTTTTTTTATTGGGAATGTTTTATAGCGGAAAGTAAAAAAAATATTGTGCTTTTTTCAAAATTGTCACTCTTTTTTTGTTTATAGCGCAAAATCTAAAAACCACAGAGGTGATAAAATACATAAAAAAAAGCTCTATTTGTGGTAAAAAAAAGGACATCAATTGTATTTGGGTACAGCATCACGCGACCGCGCAATTGTTAGTTAAAGTAACGAAGTGCCCAATAGCAAAAAATAGCCTGGTCATTAGAGGGTAAAACCTTCCGGAACTGAAGTGGTAAATCATTTTTTCTTCCAAGCTAGCCCCAACAAATTATTTACTGCACTAACAAACAGGTGTGCTTACTGGGCGTCCTGTATGAACGCACAGTGGGTTACGTACGAAAACCAAGCTTCCTTGTATTTAAGTGTAATACAGTAAAACCTTGGATTGTGAGCATAATTAGTTCCAGAAACATGCTTGTAATCCAAAGCACTCATATATCAAAGCGAATTTCCCAATAAGAAATAATGGAAACTCAGATGATTCATTCCACAACCATTTATTCATTAATATAGTCTTTCAGTTTATTGTCCATATAAAAAGATGATAGCAATGTGATAGGTTGTGTAACCGTAAAATGTCCATCCCCAGATGCCTGTTTTAATCATCAACCATGTGAGCAGTAGCGGCCGGTCGATAGGGGCGCTGGAGCACCGCCCCCCCCCCCCCCAATCATCTTCAAAGAAAAAAAAAAATTACCATTTAAAGCCCACTATGGGGCGCCGGACCTATTGCTGCCTATGGGAGGGGGGTGGGGTTAGGCATCCCACGTGGTGGCAGGCAGAGGCTCCGATTGGCTCTGTCCTGGCTGTGATTGGTCCAGACTCCAGCCTGGACCAATCATGCAGGACATCCTGGATGACGTCGTGGGGCGGTGCGTGCGTCAGTCACTCACCATCCGTCACATTCCCGCCCACCGTCAGAGCGAAGAGGAGCAGCGGTGTGGTCGGTCGAGTCTTCAGCAGCAGCACACAGCAGCAGTCGGTCCGGTCCGGTCGAGGAGTAAGTCAGCCAGAGCCAGCCCAAGAGCAGAGGTAAGTGAATGATTGAAGCAGCCGCCTCCGTATGCTGGACCTCTAGTGCCTGCCTGCATCTTCAGCTCGGGTAGACAGTAGACACACAGACACACTGTTAGCAGCTGCAGATTCTCAGGTCTCTGATCATTCGGATTCAATCTGGACCCTCATCATCTTTGACCAGGATCCCGCACAGAATTAGGGGATGAGTCTGTAATGGAGAGGAATCTGTGATGGGGGGATCTGTAAGGAGATGGTCTGTAAAGGGGGAAGTCTGTGGAGGGGGGGCAATCTGTGATGAGGGGAGTCTGATAGTGGGGGGATCTGTGATAAGGTGGGTCTGTGATTGTGGGGGGGGGGATCTGTGATGAGGGGGTCTGTGATAGTGGGGAGATATGTGATTGTGGGGGGGATCTGTGATGAGGGGAGTCTTGACAGTGGGGGGGGGGATCTGTGATGAGGGGGTCTGTGGTAGTGGGGGGGATTTGTGATGAGGAGAGTCTTGACGGGGGGGGTATTTGAGATGAGGGAAGTCTGTGATGGGGGAGGGATCTGTGATGAGGGGAGTCTGTAATAGTGGGGGGATCTGTAATGGGGTGTCTGTGATGAGGGGGGATTTGTGATGAGGGGGGTCTGGGGTAGGGGGGTCTGTGTTGGGGGTGGATCTGTGATGGAGAGGGATCTGTGATTGGGGGGGTTAGTGGGGGGGATTTGTGATGAGTCACGCAATTTTTTTACCGCGTTTTTGGCCTATTACATTTTTCTTTTTGCGCATCAGCGCAAAATTTTGAGCACCAGCCGTCACTGCATGTGAGTTGCTAAATGTTGAACCTTCATTAAATGTAACCATATTGCTACACTTAGAGGCTCCTCTCTTCTCTTTTATATTCAGTTGTGACATGACGCTACTTGTATATCAAGACATCACCTGTTTATCAAGTCAAAATGTATTAAAAAATTTGCTTGTCTTGCAAAACACTCTCAAATCAAGTTACTCTCAATCCAAGATTTTACTGTATATGGATCAAGGTCACTGGGATGAGGTGGTGGGTTGCTGGCCTGGTGGAGACCGGTGCAGGCTCCGCAGCACCAGCTAGAAAATGTTGCACAAAAGAGAGAGAAGAGTTACAAGGTGTAATGATGAACTGTTGTCTGCAGTATACAATGTAAAGAGTTGCAAAAGTTGGGCCACAGATTACAAGGAGTTAAAGTGGTACTAAAGGAACTTAAAAAACTTACCCACTCCCAACCCCAATCCTTCTCTTCTCAGGTCCCCTGCCAGCGCTCTTGCCCCCCCCCCCCCCCCCCCGCTGAGTGCCCACATAGCAAGCTGAGCTCCCAAGCCCTGCCCCCACTCCCTTCCCACTGCTTTGTCTGCGCCAATGAGGAGAGAGAGAACTAGGAGCAGATACTCTTGGACATATCGCTGGATCGAGATCAAGCTCAGGTAAGTATTAGGTGGGGCAGAGGGGAGCTGTACACAGAAGGTTCTTTTACTTTCTTGCATGGAAAAAACCTTTAGCCTTTACATAATCATTACACTTATTACAATATGCACTTATTACATAGTCTGGTTGAAAAAGTTTATCCAGTTCAACTAACAGAGAAAAAAAAAAACACGTACACACGCATAATTTAAAAACCCTTCTATATCCACTGTTGATCCAGAAGAAGTAAAAAAAAAAACGAACAAAGCATGATCCAATTTGCCCCGGCAGGGGAAATAAAGAATTCCTGATCCACCAACAGGCAATCAGATATTTCGTGAATCAACTTTACCTATAAATATCGGAATCCAGTTATATTTTGTGCATTTAGGACATAATCCAGGAATTTTTTTAACCACTTGCCGACCAGCCCCTGCAGATATACAGTATGGCAGCAGGTGTGCAGGTTCCCGTGAAACAATGTACCCCGGGAGCGCGTGCACGCCCATTCACCAGAGTGGAAGCTGATCTACGGGGCCAGTTGCCGCGATTGCCGCTGGGCAACCACGATCGCTTGCAGTACAGACAGAACGGTGGTCTGCCGTTGTAAACACGGCAGACCGCTGTTTTGTCAGCAATTGACACAGGTCTCCTGTGCAGTGCCATCTTAAGAGCCTTATAGGCCCCTGGGCAATGCAGTGCACTGGGGCCCCCTGCCTACACAATCACCCACGAGAATACACATTACAGGGAACACTATATACTACAAGAGAGTACAACTACTACCTGGAGTATATACCTTACTATATACATATTACAGGGACCAATATATACTACAAGAGAGTACAACTACTACCTGGAGTATATACCTTACTATATACATATTACAGGGAACAATATATACTACAAGAGAGTAGAACTACCTGGAGTATATACCTTACTATATACATATTACAGGGAACACTATATACTACAAGAGTCTCTTGTAGTATATAGTGTTCCCAGTAATATTTATATAGTAAGGTATATACTCCAGGTAGTTGTCTCTTGTAGTATATATTTGTCCCTGTAATATGTATATAGTAAGGTATACACTCCAGCCTGAGCCTAGTTGTACTCTTTTGTAGTATATATTGGTCCCTGTAATATGTATATAGTAAGGTATATGTTCCAGGTAGTAGTTGTACTCTCTTGTAGTATATAGTGTTCCCTGTAATATGTATATAGACTATATACACATTACAGGGAACTCTATATACTACAAGAGAGTACAACTACTACCTGGAGTATATACCTTACTATATACATATTACAGGGACCAATATATACTACAAGAGAGTACAACTACCTGGAGTATATACCTTACTATATACATATTAGTAACTTCCGGCGTAACTTCCGGCGCTGAGAGAAACCGGAAGTGTGTGTACGTGCGGCAAGGGAGCGAGGAGGAAGAGGAGCTGCGGGGACACGTGCGGGGGGAGCCGCACAAGGGGTGCGGGTGCACCGTGCAGGGACCGGTAACCATCAACTGAGCAGCGGTGGAGGACGGGAGCCGCTAGAAGAGCAGAGGGAGCGACAGCAGCAGCGGCAGGGACGTGAACAACCGCACCAGGATATCGGGTGCAGGGACCGAGGCAGAGAGCGGCGGTGGAGGTCGGAAACCGCCTTCCTTAGTGCCTGGAAGAAGAGGAGGAGGACCGTCCGTGCCCAGTGAGGAGGAGGAGACATCCGTCCCAGTGTGTGTGTGGCAGCAGCTGTGAATAAGGCAGCAGCTGCAAACAGGGAGAAAGCTGTGTGACTGAGCTCTGTGAGAAATCAATAGCTGTTTGACTGTGCAGCGACTGACTGTTGTGTGACTGTCTCTGCAACTGAGTACCTGGGAAGTCTGGTGAGTATCTTTGCGACTGGGAGTATCTTTGCGGCTGGTGAGTATCCTTGCGACTGGTAAGTATCTTGCGACTGGTGTGTACCCGTGCGACTGGTGAGTATCCTTGCGACTGGTGAGTATCCTTGCGACTGGTGAGTATCTTGCGACTGGTGAGTATCCTTGCGACTGGGAGTATCTTTGTGACTGGTGAGTATCCTTGCGACTGGTAAGTATCTTGCGACTGGTGTGTATCCTTGCGACTGGTGTGTATCCTTGCGACTGGTGAGTATCCTTGCGACTGGTAAGTATCCTTGCGACTGGTGAGTATCTTTGCGACTGGTGAGTATCTTTGCGACTAGTGAGTATATTTGCGACTGGTGAGTATCTTTGCGACTGGTGAGTATCTTGCAACTGGTGAGTATCTTTGCGACTGGTGAGTATCCTTGCGACTGGTGAGTATCTTTGCGACTGGTGAGTATCCTTGCGACTGGTGAGTATCTTTGCGACTGGAGAGTATCTTTGTGACTGGTGAGTATCCTTGCACTGGTGAGTATCCTTGCGACCGGTGAGTATCCTTGCGACCGGTGAGTATCTCTGGGGCTGGTGAGTATCTTTGCGGCTGGTGAGTATCCTTGCGACTGGTGAAGTAGCTTGCGACTGGTGAGTATCTTTGCGGCTGGTGAGTATCTTGCGACTGGTGAGTAGCTTTGCGACTGGTGAAGTAGCTTTGCGACTGGTGAAGTAGCTTGCGACTGGTGAGTATCTTTGCCACTGGGGAGTATCCTTGCGACTGGTGAAGTAGCTGCGACTGGTGAGTATCTTTGCGACTGGTGAAGTAGCTTGCGACTGGTGAGTATCCTTGCGACTGGTGAGTATCTTTGCGACTGGTGAGTATCTTTGCGATTGGTGAGTATCTTTGCGACTAGTGAGTATCCTTGCGACTGGTGAGTATCTTTGCGACTGGTGAGTAGCTTTACGACTGGTGAGTATCCTTGCGACTGGTGAGGATCCTTGCGACTGGTGAGTATCTAAGTGACTGGTGAGGATCCTTGCGACTGGTGAGTATCTTAGTGACTGGTGAGGATCCTTGCGACTGGTGAGTATCTTAGTGACTGGTTAGTATATTAGCGACTGGTGAGTACCCCAGGTTTGGTACCAGGGGAGTTAGAGGTAGTGTAGGTAAGGAAGAGCAGGTCGTTAACATTATCCCCATAGAGTAGTGGGTAATAATGTCCGACAGGATTGGGGATGCCACTCAATGCGCTTCTTGCGGCATGTATGAGTTTCTTGATGAACCAATCGAGGACGAATACTGCTGTGCAAGATGTGAGCGACTTGTTGCTCTGAAAGCCCACATTGTGGATCTAGAGAACACAGTGGCAAGACTTCGTGGCATCTACAACCTGGAAAGGAGTTTGGACATTACCCATCAGGCGCTGGCAGGGGCCAGTATAGAGGAGGGAGGAGAAGAGGAGACGCAAGCAGCAGAGGTACGCAGCTGGGTGACTGTTAGGAATGTTAGTGGGAGGAGAGTCAGGGAGGCCAGTCCTGAGTTGGTACACCCTAATATATTTGCAGAGTTGCAGGTTGAGGGGGATATCAACTCAGGGGTGGCAGTGCTGTAGCATGCGCCCTCCCCCAGCTGCCAGGGGAGGGACGGCTCCAGGAAGAAGGGGGGCCGTAACTCAGGAAAGGTTAGAAAGGTTATGGTAGTTGGGGACTCAATTATCAAGAGGACAGAGAGGGCAATCTGTAAAAAAGATCTCGTGAGCCGAACAGTATGTTGTTTACCGGGCGCCCGCGTTCGGCACATCGCAGATCTGGCAGACAGATTGTTGTGCGGGGCTAGGGATGACCCAGCGGTCATGGTGCATGTGGGCACTAATGACAAAGTTAAAGGTAGGTGGAGGATCCTAAAGAACGATTTCAGGGACTTAGGTACTAGATTGAGGAATAGGACCTCCAAGGTGGTTTTCTCTGAAATACTGCCTGTACCTCGAGCCACACAGGAGAGGCAGAAGGAGATTAGGGAACTTAACAAGTGGTTGAGGAATTGGTGTAGGAAAGAGGGGTTTGGGTTCCTGGAGAACTGGGCTGACTTGTCAGTCGGCTACCAGCTCTTTAGTAAGGATGGGCTGCACCTTAATGGGGACGGTACAGCTCTTTTGGGGAGAAAGATGGCCACCAAGTTGGAGGGGCTTTTAAACTAGGAGACGGGGGGGAGGGCTCAGAAGTAGAGTCAGTCAGGAGGGAGCAAGGGACTGAAGGCAGTTGTAGGGTCAGCAGCGACAGTAGGTCCACAACGTCAATCGGTAGGTCTGTGCAGGAGAACCTCAGACCGAACAGGAATAAACATAATCACCAATCATGTTTAACTTCCGTAAATCTAAGAGGGGTATATGCTAATGCCAGGAGTCTAGCTAATAAAATAGATGAGTTGGAAATGTTAGTTCATGAAGAGGACATAGACCTTGTGGGAATAGCGGAGACTTGGTTCGACCCCTCACATGACTGGCTGGCAAATATCCAAGGGTATTCGGTGTACCGGAAGGACAGGATAGGAAAAAGAGGGGGAGGGGTATGGCTCTATGTTAAGAACAATGTAAGGGTGATAGAGCAGAGTGACATTACGGAAGGGATGAGTATGGAGTTAGAATCCGTGTGGGTAGAACTCCTTAGGGAAGGAGAAAAGGGAAAAGTAATTGTGGGGGTTTGCTATAGGCCACCTAAACAAGGGGAGGAGGTAGAGCTGGAATTTTTAGCACTGTTGGGTAAAGCGGCAAAGTTAGGATCTGTCATCATATTGGGGGACTTCAATTATCCCGACATTGACTGGGGAGAGGGGACTACACACTCACAGAAGGCCCGTCTATTCACGGAAACCTTACAGGACAACTACATGTCACAGTTGGTTGACTCTCCGACTAGAGAAAATGCAGTCCTGGATCTATTGATCACTAATGACCCAGACATAATCTCGGAGGTAGGAGTCAAGGACAACCTGGGCTCTAGGGATCACAGGATGATCACATTTAGTGTAAATAACAATAGAACAAGGCAAGTGGGGAACATAAGAACCCTTAACTTCAGAAGGGCAAACTTTCCAAAATTGTTCTCATTGATGGAAAGGGTAAACTGGGACCGAACCCTAGGATCCCTGACCACAGAGGAAAAATGGGAATGCTTTAGGAACATATTAAGCAAAGGCATCTTGCAGTGCATTCCTATGGGAAATAAATTTAGAAGAGACAAAGCCAAACCTGGCTGGCTAAACCGTAGCGTAATAAAAACCTTATTAGGGGAAAAAAATTGGCCTTCAGGAAATATAAATCAGAAGGCACAGTATTGGCTTTCGACCAATACAAGGAGGCAAATAAGAAGTGTAAACACGAAATCAAGATGGCTAAAATAGACTTTGAGAGACAAATAGCGGAGGATAGTAAAAAAAACCCAAAGAAATTCTTTAAGTATATCAATAGCAAAAAAACTAGGGCAGAGCATATTGCACACATAATTAACAATGATGGGAGGATTGTTTCAGAGGACACTGAAAAAGCAACCGTGCTGAATGCTTTTTTCTCGTCAGTATTTACACAGGAAACGGAGGGGTACACTGACCATGACTGTTTGGTTAGTAGTAATACACAGGACTTGCCGCTATGGCTAACAGAGGGTGTAATCAGGGAAAGGCTGGATAAACTTAACACAAACAAATCACCAGGCCCGGATGGCGTGCATCCGAGAGTACTCAAGGAACTCAGTAAGGTTATATCCAGACCACTGTTCCTGATCTTTGCGGACAGTATTAGGTCAGGAGAAGTACCAGGAGATTGGAGGAAAGCTAACGTGATTCCAATATTCAAAAAGGGTCAGAGGCATGTCCCGGGAAATTATAGGCCTGTCAGTTTGACATCGATAGTATGTAAACTTCTGGAGGGGATGATAAGGGACTATATCGTAGAGTTTGCTAAAGACGACAACATCATCAGCAGTAACCAGCACGGGTTTACAAATGGGCGTTCTTGTCAAACCAATCTATTAGCTTTCTACGAGGAGGTGAGCTGTGAGCTAGATAGGGGCAGACCAGTGGATGTGGTGTACCTAGATTTCGCTAAGGCGTTTGATACAGTTCCCCACAAGCGCTTAATTTATAAAATAAGGTCTGCAGGTATTGACAGCAGGGTGTGCTTTTGGATACGGAACTGGCTAAAAGGGCGGGTCCAAAGGGTGGTAATAAACAGCGCATACTCAGACTGGTCTGAGGTAGTAAGCGGGGTGCCCCAGGGCTCAGTCCTGGGACCAACCTTGTTCAATTTATTCATAAACAGCATTGAGGTCGGGGTCAGTAGTACAATAGCAGTTTTTGCAGATGACACAAAATTGGGCAGGGCAATAACCACACAGCATGAAGCAGATATCCTACAGAATGACCTGGACAAAATAACGGAGTGGGCAACGACCTGGCAAATGAGGTTTAACGTAGAGAAGTGTAAGGTTTTGCACTTGGGGACTAGAAACATAAAAGCACAATACACGTTAGGAGGGGAACCCTTGGGGGAATCAAAAATGGAGAAAGATCTGGGAGTCTTGGTTGATGATAGACTAGGCAACAGCATGCAATGTCAGGCGGCAGCTGCCAAAGCTAGCAGAATATTAGCATGCATAAAGAAAGGGATGTATTCCAGAGATAAGACTATAATCCTTCCACTTTATAAAACTCTGGTCCGACCGCATCTGGAGTATTCTGTCCAGTTCTGGTCGCCAGTCCTCAGGAGGGATGTGTTGGAGCTGGAGAGAGTCCAGAGAAGGGCAACTAAACTAATTAGGGGATTGGAGGACCTTGATTATGAAGAGCGTCTGCAATCGCTTGATTTATTCTCCCTGGAGAAGAGACGCCTGAGGGGGGACATGATAGCAATTTTTAAATATCTCAATGGGGATCTCAGCTTAGAAAAAAAGCTGTTTAGTCGAAGGGATTGCATGAGGACTCGGGGGCATACAATGCGATTAGAGGAGAAGCGTTTTAACCTCAGGCAACGTGGGGGGTTCTTTACTGTTAGGGCTACAAGATTGTGGAATTCTCTACCACAAGAGGTGGTTTCTGCGGGTAGTATGGTGGCTTTCAAAAGACTATTGGACGTGCATCTTAAGGATCAGAACATTCAGGGGTATGAGAGATGATTACAGCCACACACACCTACACAGGTTGAACTGGATGGACTATTGTCTTTATTCAACCTCACCTACTATGTAACTATGTAACTATGTAACTATATTACAGGGACCAATATATACTACAAGAGACAACTACCTGGAGGATATACCTTACTATATACATATTACAGGGAACACTATATACTATCAGAGTCTCTTGTAGTATATAGTGTTCCATGTAATATGTATATAGTAAGGTATATCCTCCAGGTAGTTGTCTCTTGTAGTATATAGTGTTCCCTGTAATATGTATATAGACTATATACACATTACAGGGAACACTATACTACAAGAGAGTACAACTATACCTTACTATACATACCTTACTATATACATATTACAGGGACCAATATATAGTAAGGTATATCCTCCAGGACAGGTAGTTGTCTCTTGAGTCGATCATCATCATGCCATGGAGAGAGAGAGTTAAAAAAAGAATATCAAGCAGCCTGGCAGCTGGGCTGGCTGCCTTACCTTTTTCACAACGGCTGCACATGGGAGGAGGTGGGTGGAGGCGGAGGCGGAGCCAGTCTTCTAGGCGCGGAGACCGAGTCCTCCGCTGCGGCGCTGTGCATCATGGGTCTGCACTGCTAACGTCACTGGTTGCTAGATGCCAATCGGGCTGGCCTTAGCAACCAGTGTCTGTGCAGTGCAGACTCGAGCCACCAAGGCCACCGCCGGCGAACAACAAGGGGGGGGGGGCCCGGGCCGGCAGACAACAGGGGGGCCCTAGACCACCAGGGACAGTAATTGCCAATTTGCCACCATCCATGTGGGGCCCCTTGGCAAGTGGGGCCCCCGGGCAACCGCAGGGCATGCCCATTGGAAAAGACGGCCCTGCTCCTGTGTTTCTCCTATCTAGGAACACAGGTTCCTGTGTTCATTCCATAAGTCTATCCCCAAAAAAGTTAGAAAGCACCCCCTAGGGACACATTTAACCCTTTGATCGCCCCTAGTGTTAACCCCTTTCCTGCCAGTGTCCTTAGTACAGTAACAGTGCATATTTTTAGCACTGATTACTGTAGTAATGTCACTGGTCCACCCAAAAGTGTCAAAAATGTCAGTTAGGTATCTGATCTGTCCGCCGAAATGTCGCAGTCCAGCTAAAAATCGCTGATCGCCCCCATTACTGCTTTCACACAGTCTTTTTCAAGATGTTGAGTTGAACCACAGCATCTGAAACAAATGCGCTTGTCCCTTAACCAGTTCTGGACCACCCACAACATATATACTGTGGCAGGGCATCCTGGCTGTACAAAATCATGTACAAGTACATGATGCACATGCAGCATCCCTGCAGCAATCTGATTCAGTTCAGAACCAATCAGTCATCATTGTCCAGGCCAATGATTTATGCCCTTGACCTGGTGTTCAGTTCTGATCAACGGAAGAACCTCCTGTGCCTGTGTAATGTAAACACAGGCACAGGATATTACGCAATCTCCTCTCCTGGAGCCCTTTTCGGTTCCAGCGTGAGAGAAAGGAGCATCAACAGTAAGTACACAGGCACTACACTGACAACAGTATACATAGGCACATTTGTAACCCCCTGATCACCCCCCAGTTAAGCCTCTTACTCCCTGTCACAGTGTCACTATATAGTATATAGATCATTTACTGATCACTGTATTGGTGTCACTGGTGACGCCATTTAGCACCAGCCGAAGTTAGCGGTAATTATTGTCAGTCCCAGATAGGTTTAGGGTACCCGCCATATAGCCCCTAATAAAGGTTTAACCCCCCCCTCATCGCCCCCTAGTTAACTCTTTCACTGTCACTCCCTGTCACAGTGTCACTAGTAAAGTGTACAGATCTTTTTTTCTGATCACTGCATTAGTGTCATGAGTGACACCAGTTAGCGTTAGCATCTGCGTCAGTTAGGGTCAATCCCAGACAGCATCAGATTTTAACCCTTTGATTACCAGTAACACTAACACACACACTATATACCCCTATTACTAGAATAGCGTCTGAACGGATCAATATCTTTGATCTGATCAGAACTATACTAGCGTCCCCAATAGCTTAGTGTTCCCAAAAACGCAGCATTAGCAGGATCAGTCCTGACACCTGCCCGCACCTGCGTTTAGCCCCTCCGTCCAGCCCACCCAAACAAGTGCAGTATCACTAGATCACTGTCACTTCCAATACACAGCACATAAAACCACAGCATTAGCAGAGTCAGACCTGATCTCTGCTAGCACTAGCAGGTAATTTTTTTGTAGCGGTTCAAACAGTCCTCGACAACCAAGTGCTTTTTTTTACCTGTGAGTCACACTAGATACCTGTAAATTTAGTGGAAAAATTGTCAAACCAAAAGTACACTAGTGAAGAGGCCTACAGGATACTGAGCATGACAGATGAGAGCGATGGGGTGGTCCTCACTGTCAGAATCTGGCTCAGTATATGAACCTTTAGAGAGCAGTGGCACCCTGACAGATAACTCTGACCCTGTTCTTCTGTTGCTGAGGTGAAACAACCGCATGATTCTCATAATCAGCAGAGTATCGAACTAGTGCCACTCAACCTTCTGGTGAACTGGCGAGCACCAGCGGCCTAGTACACCCTGGTCATAGACCAGGGGCGGATCAAGAGTCTAGTCTTGGGAGGGGCACTGCCAGAAAATAGGGTGTTGCTTACAGAACTGTTTTTAATATATCATACAGTCTTAACCTTGTTTAAAAGAGTGACACACCTTTAAAATGATGCCACTTACTCTCAGCGTGGAGGAGGTATTGAAGAATAGGGAGACCAGCCAACCATAGTAATGAAAATGTTAAGGCCAGCCACGACTGTGGCGGCAGTCTGTAATGTTCTGGTACCTTTGGGTACCCTAATTACTCTTTCATAAGTGTATGCGCCCCACCATTCTCTTTTGGTAAGGTGCGCATACACCTTTAAGACTGATGCTGTCATCACTGAGCGCCGGACTGGATGGCTATTTAGATCGCCGGCTCTCACTCACATGTGTTCGTTCAAACTGCTTTGTGCCTTGATGCTAACCTGTCTTGAAGCTCTCATGCTTGCAAGCATACCTCGCTGTCGGAACCACGCTGCGCTGATCCCTGTATCCCGCTACCGGATCATCCGCTCTTACCGAACCTCTCCTCTGCTACATTGCTATTAGTGATAAGTACCCCACAGGGGAAACCTCTATAACCTTCATACTAAAGCTTACACTATCTAGCTCTGCATACTAAGGACTATTACTACATCTGCATTATCTAAGATTGCTAGCTCTTGAGCCTACTACCACCTGTTCTTGCACTGGGTTGATCTCTCTTGTATGTCCACCTGCTACTCTGTCATCTGCTACCATACATGATTGCTAAACCTATCTGCATCCCATCTGCTACTATCTTACTTTCAAGAACATTTCCTTTCAAGTGTCTGTCATCTACCATCTCTACCCAACCTGTCTCTTCAGCCTATCATCACTGTGTTACTATATACATAAGTCACTCTAGGAAACATCTTATTGAGTGTGTGTATTTACTTGCTGAATTGAGATCATCCACACATGATGAGTCATTGGGAGTTGGGATTGGTGTCTCAGCGTTTCTCTACATGACTACTGAAGTGGAATATTTCTGCAGCTGAAAATCCACATCATACATAAAACGCAGGAGCGTTACACAGTCTTAACACTTATCAACTTCACAGGAGATCGTTATGATTTCCCAGCGGGTCTCTTGATGCGCTACAGTATATCGTACCTCGCCATCTGGGACTCCTTCCCTCCTCCACACACCGTGGCAAAACTAAGGGGGAAGGCTGCTACTGTGCACCTCTCCATCTGGGACTTATGCCCTACAGCAGGGGTGCCCAACCTTCTGAGGAAAGAGGGACATTTTAGCGCCTTGGTAACCGGTCACGGGCCACAATGAGCGGAGCGGGCAGATGACAGGTTCATGTCCACTCAGCATATGCAGAGCGGACACGGACAAAGCCCTAGCTACTCTATGGGCCCTCTGATCCGCCCAGACAGGATCGGATTGGAGATAGGCGGATGTAAATGGACACAAGTCCGTTTACATCTGCCGCTCAATAGAGGTGAATAGAGGGTCCAATTGGGTCCACCCGAAAAACAGACAGGTGGACATGATTAAACCAATTGTGTGAAAGGGTCCTAAGTCTTTTACCTGCACCTCAACTAACCTCAATCTTCACTTCTTCCTCAGGATTACTGCAGGCATCACTGGCTGCTACTGTCCCCAGGTGAGTATGGATGGTTGCTGCTGCTGGCTGTCCTACAGGGCTGGTACTGCTGGGGGGTACTGCTGGCTGGTACTGCTGGTTGGTACTGCTGGTGGGTACTGCTGGTGGGTTCTGCTGGCTGGTACTGCTGGTGGGTTCTGCTGGCTGGTACTGCTGGTGGGTACTCCTGGCTGGTACTACTGGTTGGTTCTGCTGGCTGGTACTGCAGGTGGTTTCTGCTGGCTGGTTTTGCTGGTGGCTACTGCTAGCTGGTGCTGGTGGGTGAGTACTGCTGGCCGGTACTGCTGGCAGACACTGCTAGCTGGTACTGCTGGTGGGTACTGCTGGCTAGTACTGCTGGTGGGTTCTGCTGGCTGGAACTGCTTGTGGGTAATGATGGCTGGTTCTGGTGGGTACTGCTGGCTGGTACTGCTGGCAGGTACTGCTGGTGGGTACTGCTGGCTGGTACTGCTGGCTGGTACTAGTGGTGGGTTCTGCTGGCTGGTACTGCTGGTGGGTGGTACTGCTGGCTGGTGTGGTGGGTCCTGCTGGCTGGTACTGCTGGTGGGTTCTGCTGGCTGGTACTGCTGGTGGGTGCTTCTGGCTGGTTAAGGTGGGTACTGCTGGTGGGTTCTGGCTGGTACTGCTGGCTGGTGCTGGTGGGTACTGCTGACTGGTACTGCTGGCCAGTACTGCTAGCTGGTACTGCTGGTGGGTTCTGCTGGCTGGTACTGCTGGTGAGTACTGCTGGCTGGTGCTGGTGGATACTGCTGGATAGTACTGCTGGCCGTTACTGCTGGTGGGTACTGCTGGATGATACTTCTGGAGGGTACTTCTGGCTGGTACTGCTGGTGGGTTCTGCTGGCTGGTACTGCTGGTGGGTTCTGCTGGCTGGTACTTTTGGTGGGTACTGCTGGCTGGCACTGCTGGCTGGTACTGCTGGGTAGTACTGCTGGCTGGTACTGCTGGTGGGTACTGCTGGCTGGTACTGCTGGCTGGTGCTGCTGGCAGGTATTGCTGGTGGGTACTGCTGGCTGGTACTGCTGGTGGGTACTGTTGGCTGGTACTACTGGTGGGTACTGCTGGCTGGTATGTCTGGCTGGTACTGCTGGGGGTACTACTGGCTGGTGCTGGTGGGTACTGCTGGCAGGTACTGTTGGCGGGTACTGCTGGTGGGTACTGCTGGCTGATGCTGGTGGGTACTGCTGGCAGGTACTGTTGGTGGGTACTGCTGGTTGGCACTGCTGGCTGGTGCTGGTGAGTACTGCTGGCTGGTGCTGTTGGTGGGTTTTGCTGGCCGGTGCTGGTGGGTACTGTTGGTGGGTTCCCGACCCACCATTCCTGAGAATCAGTGTAACAGGAGCGGCACTGGAGGAAGCATGCGGCTGCAGTAGAGATCAGAACCGCTGATTCTTGTATGGCTCCTGTCACAGGCAGAGGCGGAATACATTTGGTATTGATCCGCCTGTGACAGGATCCGGGTGCTATACAGGAAGCGTTGGGAGGAGGGAGAGTCAGTAATACTTTCTGGGAGGGAGCAATTGCCCCGTTGCCCCCCCCCCGGATCCGCCCCTGTTGTAGACAAACTAGCCCTGCAGTATCACTTGGTGATGTGGAGATTCCCATAAGTGCAGTTCAAGCTTGTGTGGTGGCTAGCACAAGTAGTGGCCCACAGCCACCAAGAATTAGAACGCAAGCCCATAGTGCCCTTTCTGATGCACTTGCAAATCCTGATTGGCAGCCCACAGATTCTGCAGCACCTCTACTTCCCCTATTCACTGGCCAACCTAGAATTCAGGTGGAAACAGACAATTTTACTCCCCTTTATTTTTTTTTATTTTTTTTTTCCCAACAAGTTTATTGAAGAGTACTGAGGTTAACAACATGTAATTATACTTTTCACATTGTATGAAGAAATAACAATCATATCTGATCCAATAACATTATAAACAAGTAAGTATCAGTTTACATTAGGCAAAAGAAATAATCAGATGTCAAGGAAAACGTATGTTGTAACACGTGTTAATACAGGAATGATAAAACTGAGGTGATTCGCCCTTTAGAGTGAGAAGTTTTATGTTGAAACAACATAACCCATGAAATATGGCTGTTAAGGGCTAACATCTTTTTCCGCTTAATAAAGCTAAAATAACAGATTAAGAGGTAGAATATCCGAGGAGGTGGGGGAGCGGACCCTCTGACCAGCATTGGGTCCGCTGGGATGGGGAAGGAGTAAGCTAGAGAAGTAAGATGGGGAAGAGGGAGAGGGAAGGCAAGGAGAGTGGGCAGAGGGGAGGCGGGTAGGGACCAAATCAACTTATGTGTCTAAACCACTTTAGGGATCATGGAGATAATAAATGATAATACGGAGGAGGTGGATTAACTAATTAGTAGAAGAGTTAGTAAGCTGTTCATATTCGGCGGAGTATCGGAAAATGATCCAATCTTTCCAGATTTTAAGATATTTGTTTGGAGAGTCATGAACTGTAGATATGAGCTCCTCCATTTCGGAGATTTTGTTGATCTGGGTGAGCCAAGTATGTAGGGATGGGACTTTTGTGGTACCCCAAAGTCTGGGGATGCAAAGCTTAGCAGCATTTATCATAATCATAGGAAGGGATTTGAAGTACTTAGGTGGAGAGTTGGGGTGAAAGTGCAGTAGAAACTGAGCTGGATGTAATTGTAAGTCTTGGGTGGTTATTTTGAATATGTAGGATTTGACCGTATTCTAAAATGGCTGTATCAGGTGACAGGACCACCAGATATGTAGTAAATCTGCATGAGATTGTTTGCACCTCCAACATTCATTTGGGATATCTTTGTTATATTTGTTGAGCAGGAATGGGGTGCGGTACCATTTGGTAAGTATCTTATAATTATTTTCTTGAATGGATACATTTATTGATCCTTTTAAGATGTTACGATATATATTTTTTCCCATTGGGGGTCTGTCAGAGATAAGTCCAAATCAATGCCCCAGTCATCACACAGTTTGCCAAGTTGTATAGGGCAGGAATCCCAAAGAAGAGAGTGTATAGCTGATAGCAGGTGTCGCTGGTGTTGTTGAAGTGCACAAATTTGTTCAAATTTAGAAAGCGGTGCCTCTTTAGGATTTTTTTTCAGGCGTGCGGAGACAAAGTAATGGAGTTGTGTGTATTCCCACCAGGTCAATGCAGGACTAAGTATAGCATTTTTGAGATCCTGAAAGTTAGGAAATTTCCCATTTTGTAAGAGGTGGAAAATGCGAATTCCTATGTCATTGGGAACCGAGCACAGGGTGTGTGAGGATTGGCCCGGAGGGAATTGCGAGTTTTCTAGTAAAGGAGTAAGGAGGCTATGTTTCCGGATTAGTTGGTGTTTGGCGTTTGCTGTATGAAAACAACAAATGGTGGGACCTATTAACAGGTGTTTTTTTAGGGAGTCCTGTAAGGAGGAATAAATTAGCCAAGGGGTACTTTGAATGGGAATCTGAGAGAGAGAGTAGTCCAATTCAACCCAATCCTTTTTGTGCTTCTGTGCGTGCCAGTCTGCTATGCGTAAGAGGTGGGATGCCTGGTAGTACAAGTAGATGTCTGGGATTCCCATTCCACCTTTGGATTTGGGTCTCGAGAGTGTCTCGAATTTAATGCGAGGGGCTTTGTAATGCCAGATAAAGGATCTGATGGCCTTTTTTAAAGTGGAGAAGAAGTGTAAGGGCAGTTGAATGGGAACCGTTTGTAGTAGGTAGAGGATACGCGGAAGCACATTCATTTTGACAATTGCAGCACGACCGAACCATGAAAAGTGTACCTTATTCCACTTTTTAAGGTCTTTGAAAATATCCTGTGAAATAGGAAGATAGTTTTTTTGAATAGGTTATTTAGATCCGTGGGGATTTCGATACCCAAGTATGTGATGGTATCTGTTTTCCATTCGTAGGGGAAGGATTGTTTACACTGCTCAAGTATTGGGTCAGGGAGGGATATGTTAAGTGCTTCCGATTTGGATCTATTTATTTTGAAGTTAGAAATGTATTGAAATAATTTCAACTCTTTTTGTAAATTGGGGATTGAGATAAGGGGGTTGGAGAGGAACAGCAGAACATCGTCTGCATAGGCAGCAATCTTATATTGGTTTGAGTTGGAGTGTACGTCTGAAATGTTAGGATTTGTTCTAATACTATTGAGAAGGGGCTCAAGTGTGAGTATGAATAGAAGAGGAGACAGGGGGCAGCCCTGACGGGTTCCGTTGCTGATGGAGAAGGCATTCGATAGCGAGCAGTTCACACGTACCCTTGCTGATGGGTGTGGTAAAGTGCAAGTATGAGGGACATCAACCTGGGTCCCAGACCGATTGACTGAAGGATCGCTTCCAAGTAGTCCCAGGCAAGCCTATCGAATGCCTTCTCCGCATCAAGAGATAGCAGGAAGCCGGTCTGTGAGGAAGAAGAAAGAATGTGGTGTATATTAAGGGCTTTAAGTGTGTTATCCATAGCTTCCCTGCCAGGCACAAAGCCAACTTGGTCAGAGTCAATCAGGGATGGAATAAAAGAAAGGAGGCGGTTAGTTAGTATTTTGGCAAATATTTTCAGATCTACGTTGAGCAGTGATATTGGACGGTAGTTTTGAACTCGTGTGGGATCCTTCCCTGCTTTTGGTATAACAGAAATATGTGCTTCCAGGAGTCTGGAGTGGCTGGAATTCGAATTGGAAAGACTGTTGAATGTTTTCAGAAAGGGTACGGCCAAGATATCTGCAAAGGATCTATAATAGGCTAGAGAGAAACCGTCAGGGCCAGGGCTTTTCCCTGGTTTCATTTGCTTCAGAAACAGATTAAATTCTTCACTCGTAAGTGGTCCGTCAATAATGGAGGATTGTTGATTGGTGAGTGGTTTGAAGCCGTTTTGAAGTAGGTATTCCCTGATAATTTCAGCTCTAGAACTATCAGTCGCTTGAGGTTTGTGTTCAGGTGGTAGGTTATAGAGAGAGGTGTAGTATTGAGTGAATGTTTGTGCAATTTCAGAGTTAGAGTGATTCTTTTTGCCTGTGGAGTCTGTTATGCAGTGGATGGTGTTCTGAGCTCTTTTTGCCGCCAAGGCCCTGGCCAAGTATTTGCTGCTTTTATTGCTAAATTCGTAGAATAGCTTTTGTGATAGTATGAAGCGCTTCCTGACTTTGATGTTAAAAAACTCTCTGATCTTATTCCTGACCTGATCTAACTCCTCTAAATGTTGAACAGCATTCGATCGTTTATGTGTAAGTTCCAGTTTCTTAGCTTGCGAGAAGAGCTCAGAAATGCTTTTTTGTGCTGCTTTTTTCCTATGTGCCCCCATTTTGAGTAGCGTACCCCTGATAATGCACTTGTGGGCCTCCCATATAGTGGAAGGAACCATGTCACATGTATCGTTTGTTAGGAAATATTCAGATAGTTGAGTTCTAATTATTTCCGCGTTTTTGGGGTGCATAATAATAGACTGGTCTAGTCGCCAGATTTTTTCATGTCTATTAATTTGAGGGATCGCAAGTGTGGCAGAGATAGCACAATGATCTGAGATACATATCGGTTCAATAGTCGCTTTTTTGAGTAGATGGATGTCTTTTTGCGTGATAAAGAGGTAGTCCAACCTTGAATATTTGTTATGTGGAGTGGAGAAGAATGAATAGTCCCTGCCGGACGGGTTTAGAAGGCGCCAAGTGTCGTGTAAGGACAGATCTTGTAGTTGTTTCTTGACCTGTTTAAGTGCTTTATACGGCATGGATAAGGTCCCGGTGGAGGTGTCCTCTATGGGATTAATTGCAAGATTGAAGTCTCCGAGGAGGAGGAGACATCCCTCTTGGAAAGATGTGGGGATTGTGGACATCTCTCTAAAAAAACTAATTTGTGCTGTGTTGGGTGCGTAGATATTAGCCAAAGTCAGTCGAGTGTTCCACAAGGAACCCTTCACGAACACGTACCTGCCGTCTTTGTCAATCAGGGTGTCCGTTATTTCCAAAGGGATGTGTTTCGCTATCAGAATAGAAGCCCCCTTGGTTTTGGCAAGGCTGTTAGACGCGTGGAACATCGACGGAAATTCTCTGACATGCCATTTGGGAATACGGTCAGTCTTGAAATGTGTCTCCTGCAAAAATACTATGTCTGCTTTAAGAGAGTGGAGGTAGAGGATTAGTTTGGACCTTTTTTCAGGAACATTTAGCCCTTTAGTGTTAAGTGAGATAATTTTAAGATGTTTGAATGCAGGTGTGTGTGATGGAGTATCCATCATGGTGAGAATCGCAGGAAGGGGGTGGGAAAAGACAAAGGAAAAAAGGGGAAGGGAATAGAAAATGTTTGATTTAGTCAGCTCAAATCTGAGCTGTGTGGGGAGGTGGTAGAAAGCGTGCGGTATCTGGAGGGTACCAAAGATCGACCAAAACGTGGGGAAAACCCATGGTACCCCCACCCGACCACCCGAACAAAAACTTATTAGGTGTTCATATCTATGAGGTAACATTGAACCTGGGATAAAAGCAATATGGGAGTAGAAACAACACTATAACTGTAAGGATAATTACCTTTGGCAAGTGTAGACAGCACCAGCATTGTGGAATAGGTTGAGGTCGAGTAAGGAACTGTGTGCACATACCTGTGTCCCGAGAGGAGCACTGGAACATATCACGCAAGAGCAAACGTTTCTGTTGCGTATGGTCAAAAGACAAGAAATAGGGAATGAAAGGACAAAAAGTTAAAAACTTTGATACCATATTATTATATAACCATAACAAGTTGTGAAATATCGCCATCTAGTGACATCAATCGGAACTGAGCCACGATGGGGATCTTAAAAGATACCCATGGTAATGGGTCCCGAATAAATGCTCCAGTGCTCCTCACCCGAACCAATATTAAACTTAGACTAATAAACAAGAGTGTATGATTCTGGGTAATGAACTGAGTAGAACCATAAACCTGACTCGCCCTTCAACCAGGCACTTACAAACCCGTGTGAAACCGTTTCAAATCATTAAGAAGTATAAATCAGCACCTTAGTTCTTGAAAAACAATATGCATAAGCAGAAAAGAGAGTAGGCCCATCCCCCTCGGTCCCTAGAGAGTCCGGGGTAGCCACTCTCAGGTCCTTGTGAGCCGCTGCAAATTGGTCATAAAAAAAAAAAAAAAAAGGAAAAAAGCTTGCAAAAACGGGTTTTCTTCAGGTGTCCAATGTGAATTAGAGTCGTGGTTTAAAGTGATGATAATCTGACATCACATTTGTACTCTTGGATTCCGATAAAGAGTGTTCCTAAAGCAGCAGAGCGTTCCTTTAGTATACATCCTCTCGGACGGTTGATGAAGAAAACAGTGTGGATGTCATATACCGGGGTGGAATGCAAGGAGGTGCAGCTAGAGGAGGGTGTATTCAGTATAAGCGAGGTCTCCTATGGGCAGGAGATGAAGGGGCGCTGCCCTGGTTACGGCCTTGCCTGTGTCCTGGTGAGGCAGGACGATTGGGTGAAGGTCGATGTCTTCCGAAGTGCTCAGGGTCCTCTGGATGATGAACATCCATGTCCTCTATTTGCATATTAGGAGGTTGTCTGCTCACATGTGACCAACCAGGAATCTCTATTAAAGGTATGCCCAGAGAATTGCAAAAGGTCGCAGTATCTTCAGGATGTCTGAGTGAGGCAAAGCGACCCCTGGAGCCGGCAAACAGACAAAACGGAAATTTCCATTTATAGGGAATTTCCCTTTCTCTCAAGATGTTCAATAATGGACGTAAATCTTTGCGCTTTTGCAAGGTGATTGGGGAGAGGTCTTGGAATAGTTTTACCTCAGTGCCCTGATGAAGTATGCGACCTCTTATCCTGGCGTTATGGAGGATCTCCTCTTTTAATTTAAATTGTGCTAGACAGCCAATAATGTCCCTTGGAGGGTCCGAGTCCCTTCCTTTAGGTCTCAGGGCCCTGTGGAGCCGCTCTATTTCTATTGGGGTATCGGGTGGTCTCCCCAACAGGTCATTAAAGATTGTGAGGGCAGTTTGAGTCAGTTGGGCAGGTTCAATTGATTCGGGGAGTCCGCAAATGCAGATGTTGTTTCGACGACCTCTGTTCTCAAGATCCTCCAGATGTCTATGGAGGTCTCTGATCTGGGAGGAATGATCAGATATCTCTCTCTGTGCACTCAGTATATCTGCATCTTGCCTGTCAGTAATTTCTTCCACCTCTTCCAGTCTGTCAGAAATGTTATGCATCTCTTTCTTAAGGTCAGCAATGGCAGCTGAAAAGGTAGCTGAAAGAGTAGATTTAATGTCGTCTGCTACGGCTTTAAGATCTTGCAGTGATACACAATGTGAGGATGAAGCATGGCCAGGCATATCTGTACGCACATTCTGGGCAAGAGGACAGGGTGAGAGGTCACCAGAAGAAGGGGTCCTTGGTGCCTGTGGAGTGTGTGACTCTTTCACCTGCATGTTGTTGGGTGCGGCCTGTGCTGCTATATGTGCGGTTTCTCCTGTCTGTTTTTTAAACATGTCCGGAACCTGGATCCCTAAACGCTGTTCTTGATCCCGTGGAGAGCGAGAGCGGGTTGAGGATGAGGATCTATCCCCTTTTCCCATGTTGAAGCTTTTAGGGTTGCCTCAAATGCTGCTGTATCAGGTGGACGGGTGGGAGAGCCCCTTCTTTACATATTCCCCGCCATGTGCAACTAGTGCCAAACTTTTAGTGATGCCAGAGAGGGGCTAGCGGTTGTGCAGATTGCAGCCAGTAGAACTAAAATTTATTTAGGGGCGATTGCTGGACGGGGTGAGTGGTGTGCTGCCTGCTGAATGGTGTGCTGCCTGTTGAATGTCTCTGTCCCCTTCTGCAGCCAAGATGGCGGCCGGCTGTACTGTGGGGAGCTGTAGGTGTTATTGGGGCCTTTTTGTGAGGAGCAGGAGGGGATGGATAAGTGAAGGGCTACCCAGGATGACCCCTGTGATCGTCGGCCTTACCGGAACCTGACGATCGCGGCTGCGGCCCGCTCTAGGAAAGGCCGCGGCTTCGGTGTTTGAGTAGGCCTCAAAAAAAACGATCCTTCAGACCGAGCCTTTTCTTTTAAATAATTGCCAATATCAGTCCTGGGGGTTCAGATGGGTCTCCCGAAGGTGTTTGTGGCCCCTAAAGAGGGGAGATGAAGGAGGATTGTAAGCGATTGAGAGCGGCAATGTCGGAGCTCTCATCTGGCACGTCCGTCCCGCTCGGCTTCCGGTCACGCCCCCGCCCCCCTTTATTCTTTTGAGCTGTTTTTCATGGAAGATCTGTACAGATCTATTGTGGACCAAAGCAATTTGCATGCTAAACAATTAATCACCGCAAATCCAAATTTGACCCTTGCCAGACAATTTGGCTGGAAACCTATAACGATTCCCGAATTTAAGACCTTTCTGGGCCTATCCCTCAATATTGGCATTACTAAGAAGAGTGCGTTGCTGGCCTTTTGGTCCACTGACCCAATTCATCATATGCCCGTGTTCTCTGCTGCCATGGCCAGGGCTAGATAGGAGCAAATATTGCAGTTCATGCACTTCAACGACAAGGAACTCTGTCCTCCTCGGGCTGACCCTAAATATGACCAGCTCCACAAAATTCAACCCCTCGTAAACCACTTCAACTAAAAATTTGCACCTTGTTTATCCCCCAACAAGATGTCTGCGTTGACGAGTTCCTGATTAAGTTTTCTTGCTTTCAAGCAGTTTCTCCGCAGCAAGCGTGCCAGATATGGTGTCAAGATGTATAAGCTCTGTGACAGGCAACAGGCTATACATGTAGTTTCCTGGTTTACAAGGGAAAAGCTCCCCAATTCCCCAGACTACATAGGGATCAGCGGCAAGATTGTTTGGTACTTGGTGTCACCCTTAGTCGGAAAGGGGTACCATTTATAAGTGGACAGCTTCTATACAAACGTGCCACTTCTCTCAATTAGGAATTGGCACATGTGGCACCGTTCGATCTAATCACGCAGGTACAGCAGTACAAATTACAACGGCTACTGGTATTGTTGAGAAGCCCCTCTGTGTCCACGACTACAACTGTAAAATGGGAGGGGTGGACTTCAATGACCAGATAATGGGGCCGTATTTAGTTGCCTGTCAGGCCAGACGCAAGTACTTACAGTTGGCTCTTCAACACTTATGTACTATAAAAAGTGCCAGGAAGAACTGGATCCTTCCTAAAATTCCAAGAAGAGATCATCACAGCCCTTCTGTATCCAGAAGTTGATGTGGCCCAGTTTCCCAATCAAGATGCAGTCAGCTGGTTCCTCTACCCAAAGAGCACCCCAAAAAAGATGCTGTGTCTGTAGCAAGCATGGATTTAGGCGTGATACCTTCTATTTTTGTCCCTCCTGTCCTGCCAAATCTGGTCTTAGCATCGGCGACTGTTTCTGTCGCTACCACACACTATTGGAGTATTAGTATAGGGTACAGCACAGCAGTCGAGGGCACACTTTCACACAGGGTCTCGAAAGATGTTAGATGGCTATTACATTTTGAGAGACCCTAACCTGGAACGTTTATAGTTACAATAAAAGTGTAAAAAAAAAAACATAAACATAAAACATTTTAAAGAATTTTAAAAAATAAAAAACCCAAAAATGGTTGTTGTGTTATTGTTCTTACTATTTTACTGTATTTTATGCTTTAACCGCTTGCCGCCCGCCCGCCGTCATATGACGGCGGAGCGGAGCGACCATTATCCTGGGCCGCCGTCATATGACGGCGGCACTTTAAGCAGGGCAGGCGCGCGATCGCGTGCGCGCCGCCCTGCACTGCCGGTGTCGGGGTGTCCCCGGGACACCCCCCGTCACCGGCAGGGGGGAAACAGCCAATGGGCGTGGCTGTTTCCCACGTGATCGGCTGTGTTCCAATGACACAGCCGATCACAATGAAGGCGCCCACAAGATGACCGCGCATGCGCGATCGGGAGCTGTCGGTGGCACTGTGTTCCGTAGGAACACAGCTGTCACCGGCGGTAGTAAACAGTCACTGACAGTGACTGTTTACTATGTGATCGGCTGTGAATCCATTCACAGCCGATCACAAAATGTAAGCAAAGAGCAGTAACTCACTGTTACTAGCTGTTCTCTCCTCATACAGTTTCCAGTGTGAGGGGAGAAGAACTAGAAACAGTGAGTTACTGCTCTGTGTACCTGTCAGAAAGTAAAAATCACACTAATAAAGGTCCCCACACAGTCCTCAGCCCCCCCCAATGTCACCTGTCACCCAACAGTCACCTCATCAGTGCCCAGAAATTGACACCCATAACGTTCACATGTGAGCGCAGCGATCGCAGGCAGAATCACTGCGATTCTGCCCGCGATCCGGAAATCATTGCAAATCGCGGGACGCCTGTGCGTTGCCCCTGATTTGCAATAGCACCCCAAACACTGTGCGATGTTGCCGCCATTTCCGCCTGCCGAATCGCGGTAACATCGCGCAAACATCGCATGACGCCCAAAAAAGGTACAAGAGTTTCTTTGGAGCGTCATGCGTTGTTTGCGCGATGTTACCGCGATTCGGCAGGCGGAAATCGCAGCAACATCGCACAGCATTTGGGGTGCTATTGCAAATCACGGGCAACGCACAGGCGCCCCGCAATTTGCAATGATTTCTGGATCACGGGCAGAATCGCAGTGATTCTGCCCGTGATCGCTACGCTCACATGTGAACATAGCCTAAAGTTCACCGGTCACCAGAGACTGCCATCAGTACCGCCGTGCACCATCGCCCGTCACCTGTCACCCATCAGTGACCATCGCCCGTCACCTGTCACCCCATCAATCACCGTCACCTGTCACCCCATCAGTCATCGTCACCTGTCACCCCATCAGTCATCGTCACTTGACACCCCATCAGTGATCGTCACTTGTCACCCCATCAATCATCGTCACATGTCACCCCGTCAGTGACTGTCATCTGTCACCCCATCAATCATCGTCACCTGTCACCCCATCAATCATCGTCACCTGTCACCTCATCAATCATCATCACCTGTCACCTCATCAATCATCGTCACCTGTCACCCCATCAGTCATCGTCACCTGTCACCCCATCAGTCATCGTCACCTGTCACCCCATCAGTCATCGTCACCTGTCACCCCGTCAGTCATCGTCACCTGTTTGCCATATACATGCAATCACTTACTGACCGCCTAACGACTATATGCGTCGGCCATTAAAAGCTAAATACTGGGGATATGGCAGCAGATAGCCCCCATAACCCCGGTATTTTTTGAAACGGCGGGCGGTCGGCTTTCAGATAAGGGTGGTCCCAGTGGCGGATTCGCCGCGGAATTACCCTTACGGTGCAGGGGAAAAGGTGCCCCCCCCTCCTGCCGCGTCCCAGACGTTTTCCCAGCTTACCGGACCCGCCGGCAGCGGGGAAAACTATCCGGTCCCGGATCCTCAGAGACAGGAAGTCGAGTGAGGGCAAGATGGCCCTCACTCAACTCTATGGTCTTGGAGGACCGGAGCTACGTCAAAAGATGTTGCCTAGCAACCGGTTTAAAGGGCCGCTTTTTTTTTTTGCTTTTTTTTTTTCCTCTTTCAACAATTTTTTTTTTTTTTTTTCTTTTTTAGTGTAGTTGTGAGGTGTGAGGTCTTTTTGACCCCAGATCTCACAATAAAGAGGACCTGTCATGCCTATTTCTATTACAAGGGATGTTTACATTCCTTGTAATAGGAATAAAAATGATCAAAACATTTTTTTTTTTTAAACTGTGTAAAAATAAAAAAATAATAAATAAAATAAATAGGAAAAAAAAAATTAAAGCGCCCTGTCCCCGTTAGCTCACGCGCAGAAGCAAACGCATACGCAAGTCCCGCCCACATATGTAAACGGTGTTCAAACCATACATGCGAGGTATCGCCGCGATCGTTAGAGCGAGTGCAATAATTTGAGTCCTAGACCTCCTCTGTAACTCTAAGCTAGTAACCTGCAGAAATTTTTAAAATGTTGCCTATGGGGATTTTTAAGTACCAATGTTTGGCGCCATTCTGTGAGCATGCTCAATTTTGAAGCATGACATGTTGGGTATCTAATTACTCGGCGTAACATTATCTTTCACATTATGGAAAAAAAATTGGGCTAAATTTACTGTTTTCTTATTTTTTAGTTCAAAAAAGTGAATTTTTTTCAAAAAAATCGCATTTGGAAGACTGCTGCGCAAATATGGTGTGATTAAAAATATTGCAACGATCTCCATTTTATTCTCTAGGGTCTCTGCTAAAAAAAAATATATAATGTTTGGGGGTTCAAAGTAGATTTCTAGCAAAAAAAATGATTTTAGCTTGTAAACACCAAGTGTCAAAAATAGGCCCAGTCTTAAAGTGAATAAATGGACAACTTTGTGTAAAGCGCTACTTGGATGTGAGGCCTATGTATGTGGCCAGGCTGTGAAAAAGTGTTACACATGTGGTATCGCCATACTCAGGAGGAATAGCAGAATGTATTTTGGGGTGCAAGTTTTGCTATGTACATGCGATGTGTTAGAAATATTGCATAAATGGACAGCTTTGTGTAAAAAAAAATGTGTTTTTATTTTCTTTCCACATTTTCCAAAAACTTGTGGAAAAAAATGACATATTCAAAAGACTCATTATGCCTCAACAATTATACGTTGGGCTGTTTGCTTTCCAAAATGGGGTCATTTTATGGGGGTTTCCATTGTCCTGGTGCTCCAGGGCCTTCAAAAGTGCGATAGGTTGTCAGGAAATGATATGTGTAATTTGTGCTCCTAGAATGCCGGACGCTGCTACTCGGATGTTAGGCCTCTGTATGTGGCCAGGCTGTGAAAAAGTCTCACACATGTGGTATCGCCATACTCAGGAGGAGTAGTAGAATGTGTTTTGGGGTGTAGTTGCAAGTATACATGTGCTGTGTGAGAGAAATAACCTGTTAATACGGCAATTTGTAAAAAAATAAAAATAAAAAAAAATAAATCTTCATATTGCAAAGCATTGTGGGAAAAAATTACAACTTCAAAAAACTCATCATGCCCCTTATTAAATACCTTGGAATGTCTACTTTCCAAAAAGGGGTCATTTGGGGGGTATTTGTACTTTCCTGACCTTTTAGTAGTACATCAGGTGTGATCAAGTGTGATCAATTTTCAATGAATAGCACCATAACTTGTGGACTCTATAACTTTCACAAAGACCAAATAATATACACTTATTTGGGTTTTTTTTAACAAAGATAAGTAGCAGTATAAATTTTGGCCAAAATTTGTGAAGAAAAATGACTAATTTGCAAAATTTTATGACAGAAACAAAGAAAAATGCGTTTTTTCACGATATTTTCAGTCTTTTTTTATTTATAGCACAAAAAATAAAAAACCCAGTATTGATCAAATACCATCAAAAGAAAGCTCTATTTGTGTGAAAAAAAGGACACAATTTTTGTATGGGTACAGTGTTGCATGACTGAGTAATTCTCAGTCAAAGTGTGAGAGCGCTGAAAGCTGAAAATCGGTCTGGGCAGGAAGGGGGTGAAAGTGCACTGTAGGCAAGTGGTTAATGTAATGTTTTATTGTCACTGTGTTTTATTGTTTATCATTGTTTGCTTTGCAGGTATGTCATTATACTGTAATTATTACTGTAATGTTACTGTGTTAAAAAAAAAGCAGATATGCCGAAGCATAGGGGATGGGGTGGACACAGAGGGTGGATCTCCCCTATGCTTTGGCATATATTTTTATTCACTTTTCTTAGCAGAGATTTCTTCATCCACATCAATAGATGTGAATGGAGGAATTTCCATGCAGCCCTGTAGGCTGCATGAAAAAAAGAACATTACAATATATGCCCAACAAGTACCAGCATTGTACTGGTATGTTGCTGGACTTTGAGTGGTTATACCAGAATGATGCCTGCAAGTTTAGACATAATCTGGGTACAGTTTTTTTCAGCTAGCGGTCAGCTTTCATGTAAAAGCAATCCTAGCAGCGAATTAGCCGAACCCGAGAACGCAGCTGTTGGTACCGCCAGCTGACCATAGAGCTGATTGGAGACCAAGAAAAAAAAAGGCAAAATAAATGATTAAAAAAAACATTAAAGCACTACTGTACTTGCGCGTAAAGGGGAACTCAAGCATCGATATCATGTCATATGTAAACAGCAATTGCACCATGCATGTGAGGTATCACCGCAAACGTCAGATTGAGTGGAGTAAATCTAGCAGTAGACCTCCTCTGTAAATCTAAAGTGGTAACCTGTAAAGGCTTTAAAGGCTTTTAAAAAAAGCACGGGCGTGTGCTTTCTTAAAGCATGTCGTGTTGTGTATCTATGTACTCGGCATAAGATTATCTTTTATATTTTACCAAACATTTGGGCACTTTAGTGCGATTTTAAGGATTACATTTCCAACGTGTTTTTTTTTTTCCAAAAAATTTGCCTCTTGAAAATTCACAGCGCAAATACTGTGTGAAAAAAAAAAAGTTCAACACCCACCATTTTAATCTGTAGCACCTCTGCTTTAAAAAAAATCTATAATGTTTGGGGGTTCAAAGTAATTTTCTAGCAAAAAAAAAATATTTTTTTCATGTAAACAAAGGTGTCAAAAAGGGCTCGGTCTTCAAGTGGATAGAAGAGTGGGTGATGTGTGGCATAAGCTCCTAATATTTGGCATAAAATGCCAGGACAGTTCAAACACCTCCAAATGACCTATTTTTGGAAAGTAGACACCCCAAGCTATTTGCTGGGAGGCATGTTAAGTCCATATATTTTATATTTTATATTTTGCCACAAGTTTCACAGTCACAGTTTTGACACCTTCCCTTTCATTTTTATTTTTTTTTTTATCATTTTTATTGTTATCACATGAAATTTAAATATCCCCCTATGATAGCAATAAGTAGTGACAGGTACTCTTTATTTAAAAGGTTGAGATATATTAGACTCTAGATCTCTTCTCTTCCCTTAAAGCATCTGACTACACCAAGATTGGTGTGATAAGATGCTTTCCCAATTTCCCAATGGTGCTGTTTATATCTGGCGAAACCGAAGTCATAAAAAGGCTCATAGCTTCCAGTATCTTAGGCCATAGAGATGATTGGAGCCATTCTGGTCTCCAATAAGCTCTATGGTCAGCAGATGGAACCACGGGCTGCAGTCTTGGGTTACCCGGTGGGACAGGAGAGCCTGAGAAAGCCATGGAAGGCGGTGGGAGGGGGGAGTCCCCTCCCATTGCTTGTAAAAGCAGTCTAGCGGCTTATTATCTTCTAGGATTGCTTTTACATGAAAGCCAACCAGTGGCTGTAAAAAACGATACCAGAAAGTGTGGGGTATGCCCACCATTAAACCTTCAAGCATCCACCCACTTTTAATGATGGGCATACATGCAATGTTGTTGTTTTTTCATTCAGCCCATGGGCTGAAGAAAAAAAAAGAACATAGCAGATTCCTCCATTCTCATCAATCAATGTGGATGAAGAAATCTCTGTCAAGAAAAGTGTTAAAAAATGTATCGCGAAGCATAGGAGTGATCCGCCCTCTGACTACACCCCATCCCCTATGCTTTGCCATATATGCTTTTTTTTTAACTGCGGTGGTGAAATCACCTCCTACAGCGTTACAATCATTGATTACGTATATGGTGAGAGAAAACACTGTTGCTGTCAGAATAAACAAATCAGTGTTGCAGCTGATGGGCGTACCTGCAAAGCAAACAATGGTTAACAATAAAACAAAGCAACAATAAATCATTACAGTATAACAGTACATTATAAAATATAGTAAAAGTAGAAAGAGTAGAAAAGTAGAGTAAGAACAGAAAATTAACACAATAAAAGGACAACTGTTTTTGATTTTTTTTCCTTTTTTTCTTTTTTGTAACTTTTTTTTGTAACTGTAAAAAAACTATTACAGACTAGGGTCTCTCAAAATGCGATAGCCAACATCTTTTGAGAACCTGTGTGAAAAGGTGTGCCCTAGACTGAGCCGTGATGTACCCTATACTAATACTCTACTAGTGTGTGGTAGCAACGGAAACAGTCCCCGATGCAGAGACAAGGTTGGCCAGGACAAGAGCGACAAAAATAGCGGGTGTCACGCCTAAATTCCTACAGACACGACATCTTCTTTGGGGTGCTCTTTGGGTAGAGGCACTAGGGAGGACATCTGGAAAATGCCTCCCATGCAGCCAGCTCACTGCATCTGGATTGGGAATTTGGGCTGCAGCACCTTCTGGATACAGAAAGGCTGTGATGCTCTCTTCCTGGAATTTTAGGAAGGATCCACTTCTTCCTGACACTTTGTATAGCGCATAAGCTTTCAGCAGAGTCAATTGTACCAGCATCTGGCCTTACGGGCAATTAAGTACAGTGCCATTATCTGGTGGTTGAAGTCCACCTCTCCCATGTAAAGATTGTATTCGTGGACACAGAGGGGCTTCTCGACAACACCAGTCGTTGTTACAATTTGGACTGTCATATCTGCGTGAATGGAGGACAGAACGAAAACATTCTGTGTGTCCCTCCACTTCACAGCAAACAATTTATCAGTCTTCAAGCAGGCTCTCTTAAACAGTCTAAGTCGGGTATCTACAAGCCGTTGGGGGAAGCCCCGGCGATTAGGTCGCACGGTGCCACATGCGCCAATTGCAAAATCCAAAACATGTCTAAAAAGTGGCATGCTTGTATAGAAGTTGTCAAAAGTATAAAGGTACCCCTTTCCGAATAAGGGTGACACCAAGTCCCAAACAATCTTGCCACTTCTTCCCATGTAGTCTGGGCAGTTGGAGGGCTCCACATTGCTATCTTTTCCCTTGTAAACCTTGAAACTACATGTATAGCCTGTTGCCCTGTCACAGCGCTTATACATCTGACCCCATACCTGGCACTCTTGCTGGGGAGAAACAGTATGAAAGCAAGGCAGGCAGAAAAGTTAATCAGGGACTCATCAACACAGACAGCTTGTTGGGGCATATACAAGGCTGCAAACTTCTGGTTGAAGTGATTTACAAGGGGCCGAATTTTGTGAAGCCGGTCATATTCAGGGTCACCCCGAGGATGACAGAGTTCATTGTCACTGAAGTGCATGAACCGCAAGATTTGATCGTATCTAGTCCTGGACTCCTGGCCATGGCAGCAGAGAACATGGGCATACGGTGAATTGGGTCAGTGGACCAATATGACCGCAACTCAATCTTTTTAGTAATGCCCATGAGGAGGGATAGGCCCGGAAAAGTTTTAAATTTCAGAAACCGTGATACGTTTCCATGCAAATTCTCTGGCAAGGGTCAAATTTGGATTTGCGGCAGTGAATTGGTTGGTATATAAATTGCTTTGGTCCACAATAGATCTGTAAAGATCTTCCATAAAAAACAGCTCCTAAAAATCAAGGGAAGTAAAACTGGCTGTTTCCACCTGAATTCCAAGTTGGCCAGTGAATGTGTGAAGTACGGGCGCTGCAGAAGTGGTGGGCTCCCAATCAGGATTTGCAAGCGAATCAGGAAGGGCACTATGAGCTTTACGGGCCTGTCTTCGAATTCTTGGTGGCTGAGGGACACTACCTGTGCTAGCCACCGCACCAGCTTGAACTGCACTTATGGGACTCGCCACGTCACCAAGTGTTACTGCAGTGCTGGTTTGACTATGGCCAGGATGTACTAGGCCGCTGGTGCTTGTCAGTTCACCAGATGGTTGAGCGGCACTAGTACCGACACTCTGTTGCATACGAGAACCCTGCAGTTGTTGCACCTCAGCAACAGAAGAACAGGATCGGGTACGCCTGACCTTAGCAGGGACCACTACTCCGTCATCAGAGCTATCTGACAGGGTTCAGCTGCTGTCTACAGGTTTGAATACTGAGCCTGATTCTGACAGTGAGGCTTCCCCATCGCTCTCATCTGTCATGCTCAGTATTGTGTAGGTCTATTCACTAGTGTACCTCTGTTTGGACATTATGGCCAATAAATTTATAGGTACCTAGTGTGACTAATGGGTAAAAAAGCACTTGGTTGTCAAGGACTGTTTGAACCGCTATCAAAAAATTTAACTGCTAGTGCTAGCAGAAATCAGTCTTGACTGCTCCTTTTCTTCTAAGTGCTTCAGGTTTACATTTAGTTCTAATCCAAAGATGTTCTTCATCTATGCAGCTCTGTTCCCTTATCAATTCAGCTTCACATATTGCATAGGAAGCCAGTGCACATGCGACCTCTGTTTTTACATGGGCCCTGGCAGCTGCAGCACTGGTGGATGACAGGTTAGAGCAGCTTGAATGTCTAGAGCTAGTGCTCTTGGACCTAGCTGCTTCAGAACTAGCTGATGTCCGGTCCGACTGACTAGAGACTCTAGAGCTTGGGCAGTGTGACCTAGTCCTTAGCATACTGTATGTGCTTTCCTCTGCTTGTGTATGCAGAGGGATAACTGGTGTGGTGTCTTGTTCTGTGTGCTGTATGGTGAAACAGATTACTTCTCTGTAGTGTCTGTGGCTGTAGAGGTTAGCTGATGATAAGTAGAATGGATCCACTCTTCCTTAGACTAGGCCCACTGTGTTGAAAGTCTTTTTACATTTCTGCCCTCAGAATGTGTTTGAAGTACAAGGCTTAGCAGACAGCTAACAGCTTCCGAAAAAAGATTCAGAAGGAAGGGCTAACAGTTGTAATCTTTACTGAGAATACGTTTTTTGAAAAACTGCAAAACACAAATTATAAAAACATGCATTAGCATTTAACATTACATTACAAAATGCAAATAGTGACAGGCATCCTACATTACTGTTAAGGCACTACTCAGCAGAAAATGTGGCCTAGCTGAAAACTAGTACCAAACATACATTAAAAATGTAATTGAATTAGTAGAACATATATTAATTAATTGAAAACTAATGACAGCCTTCTTACAGACTTATTCTTCTAAGGCCAGTATTAAAAAAATAGTGGAACTCTTTTCATGCTTCCACACTGTAGAAAATACTAGGCAAAATGTCTGCTGGGCAGGAAGTGGGCGTAATATACTACAGTTCCTGTTAGTAATGGATGCCAATTTAAAGCAACAGTAAGATAAGTAAATATATACTTTATGGTGATCAGAACACTGAATATTATTTAATTAAAACTTAAATAATTTAAAACAGTTTAAAAATACATGGCCCCTGTACATGAAAAGGCAGGTAAATCTACTATTCCCAGAATCCTCAGGGATACGCTGGGTACAGGGGTTTTATTTAGTTGGGTGACTTGCAGGCTTGCACTTTGAAAAGCACAGCAAATTATGTTAATCTTCCACAGGAATAGAGACTTTTGACTCTGCAAGTGAATTGTTCAGGGAGATTCTTAACCACTTTCCGCAAAACTGCTGCATATATGCCGAGATGCCTGGTACATTTAACGCCAAGAGACCGCGTTTCCAGCACAGTGACGAACAGGTACTGGAACTCCTGATGCATACTTGTAATAAGGAGCTTTCTGATCATGTGACCGCTGTGACTGCCAATATTCAAAATGCTTGTCTCCGCCTCCCCACATTTAGATCCACTTAAAAGGCTGGGAGGCGGTGGTGGGAAGGGGATAAATAACATGTTTACAAACATCTTCTAGCAAAAATCCAGTTTTATTTTGTCTGTTAGGCTCAGTTCGCACCCTTCTTCCAAAGGGTTTACTGTATTGTGTGTGTTTTTAAAATGTTTAAAATGTGAACTAATGGACTCAAAATAATTTTTCTCACCTATTTAAGGTATAGATACCTCATGGAGAAGGGACACCATGACAACATCTAATGGGCACAGGAGGCACTTTGTAGTAGGAAAGATGTGTATGAAGAATTGCCTGTACATTTTGTTATAGTTAAACAATATTCAGTCAAAGAACTTTGCTGTTACAACTTTGCCAGCCTGAAATCACTTTAGGACAATCCTAAAGTGCATGTGCATGGGCATGTATGCTTGCCATAGCACAGAACAGGGTTCACACTCGGGGACAAAATAAGATAGAGAAGATGCAGTACATGTGTCTAACTTGCAGTGAAGCTATTCAGAGAAGGTTACAATGCTGTTGACAATGACTACAGTACTAGTGTCGAATGCATGGCCAGCCAGCCAGTTGGGAAGTGGTGTGAGTTATCAAAGGTGATGGAAAACCTTAAACAGCCTCACCCTGCTTCTGGGGACACTAGCGAGCACTCTCTCCCTGTCCCCATATGGGCACCACCCACATGCATGTCAGGGAATGCATGCTAATCGCACACATTCCACGACACACAGGCAAAACATGCTGCTCTTTAGCATATGCAAGGGGATGCCATTAGTTCTTTTTGGCACTCCCATGCATCTGAAAACATGGCCCATTTTCAGTTCCACTAAACCTTATGGTGATGCATAGCCACATTTTGAAAAAAACGTTTGGAGACTTTTCCCTGCTTTTTCAGCAGGTACAGTAGCCCATTCAAATGTATGGGCTGCTGTGGTATACAGGACCCACACAAGTGTGACTACTCTTTTTGTGATCCAACCCACTGCACTGCCCATTGCAGTGCAAGACAGGAAGAAGAGCCTATGTGTATAGTCAAAAAGTGGTACTGCCCCCATATAAATAAATAAATAAATACAAATTATACAGTATGTTGAAGCAGGATTATCCTGCTGTGGTATTGAAGTCAAATATGCAAAAACTACTAATAGGTAGGCTTTTTATCACATAAGAGACCCTGGTAGTATCTTCTATCATAAATGTCTCCCCCGGCCTGTCAGAGGTAATGTGATCTGAGCCACACATGCTCATTTCAAACCACATTTACAGCTACTGCTGTGTGCCATGGTGAGGTCACTCCCATGTTCATGCGCAGGAGTGATTCCATCTCGGCCTGGCTATTCAAGCTGCTGAAAAGACATAACCAGGAAGAAAGACTGGGTGAAGATAGAAGCGCACAGGTCCAGTCAGAGCAGTAACAGAGCAGCGCTGGAGGACATTGTTTAACAGGTAGTGTATGTCTGCCATAATATGCTAGTGTGCAGTGCATACTAGCACATTATGACATAGAACTGCAGGGGGCCCAAATTTGTTGGTGTTTACTATCGCTTTAACATACAGTGTATAATTAACATACAACTTCTATGTAAAATGTAGTCTTTCTGTGCCCTGCTACATATAGAACATTCCTCTACTAGCCAGTACAAAAAGTCAATTTTTTATATGGCTGTAGAAATGATTTTAAAAGCAGTCATAGATAAATGTAAGCTTTCGTTTACTGTGGGTTCTCATATTGCATCAAATGAAATGAATGAACCAGAAAGACACATTTGTGACACTAGGCTTCATTGTTCGATTGATAATTTGATGCCAGTTTCAGATCATATACAGTATATGCAGAAATGTAAAAAATAAAAATGAAATAAATCATTGCAGGTTTTGATATGAGTAACTTTATGTGCGTACTGTAATCCATCAAGTATGCAATACTTTGTACTCAAATTTTAATACATTTTATCACATAGTTACTAAAAAGGCTCAGTAAGTGGATGAATGTCATTTTGGCAGGTTTAGCTATACAGTGCTTCTGCTTACAAGATTACTACAATACATTCCTGCACAGGTCCTGGAAGTGACACAGCTAAGAATAGGTAACATGGAAACATTTTTACATTCAAGTCAATAAGACACACATCAGTTAATTTCTTATTTTTCATAATACAAAAGACGATGGTATTCTTGCATTTTTAATATGGAAGGAATATGTGCAGTGGTGATGCTGGGTACATGAGAGGTTTCTGAGGGGCTGCTGCTCAGGTCCTTGGGCCCCTGTGGATTTCATTTTCTGAAGTACTGAGGCTACTCCATCCCCACTGCTGAGAATGTGAAATTGACTTTTACAGGTGAGGGAGAAGCCCGGTGAAACAGATCAGGGATGGTGACACCCGTGAATCCCACCACTGACTGCAGACATTCATCTAATACATCTGGTTCGTGTTCCTAAGGTGGACCACCTACCAATGTTTAAGGCTCCTGTTGTACCTGGCTGTATAGGAGTACATTGCTTCTGCAAAATGTGCCTGGAAATGGAGTCAAAAGTACTGTTTATATATACAGTGTACATATATATATATATATATATATATATATATATATATACAAATACACAGTATGTATATTTTTATATATGTATACATATACACAGTGTGTGTGTGTGTGTGTGTGTGTGTATGTATGTATGTATGTATGTATATATATATATATATATTGTAGCAGAGCGTCCCAGAGAGAGACAGGAAAAGTCCTGTTCGGGGTTTATACATCACCCAGGCATCTCTCGTATACCTTTAGGGATCTCTGATCCATGATCCAGTTCGGATCTTGGTCCTCTTCCCCAGGCCAATTTAAACTCACCTGAGACAGACAGCAGGGCTCTCTCTCAGCCTGGGAAATCAGACAACGTTTGTTTAGGAGAGCAGAAGGTTGGTGACGCTGTCAGATTGTGTATGTGGAAGCTGACAAGCGATAGGCTTGCTCAGCTTGTTAGTGAGGGCCTGCTTTGTATATAGTAAGTGTCGGGACACGGCTAGGCTTTTGTTTTGCTATTATTTCTTCTGGTTGTCTTTCCTTAAAGCACTGTACAGCACCTGTATATAGACTTGTATATAGCACTAATAAACACCGCACTGTTTGTCTCTACCTCACTGGATTTGGTATCTGTGCTTGAAAGACTGCTTATCACAGGGAGCTTTGCACCTGCTACCTGTTCCCCAGCTTACTATATATATATATATATATATATATATATATATATATATATATATATATATATTATAGTATAATATATACTATACTACTGTCAAAAAGTTTTAGGCTGGTTTGAAAAACTTCTGTAAATGAAGGGGCTTTCAGAAATAGAAGTGTTTAATAATTTACTTTTATCCATTAACAAAATGGAGAGAGTAAATGAAGAGAAGGGAACTCAGCAGGTTCGTTGTTCTAAGCATCCTTGAGAACTAACCACAGATCTTCTGTGGATGATGGGTCCCTCAGATCATTCTCTCTCTTTGTGTAATCCTAGGCAGACTTGATAATGTTGAGATCAGGGTGCTGTATGTGCTAAAACATCACTTCCAGGACTCCTTGTTCTTCTTTAGGCTGAAGATAGTTCCTAATGAAATTGGCTGTATGTTATAAATTGTTTTCCTGCTGCTGAGTAAATTTGGGGCCAATTACATGCCTCCCTGATGGTATGGAATGACGGATACATATTTGCCCATATTTCTCAGCTTAGAGGACATTGATTGGACAAGGTTGAGGACCGTACACACATTCTTTGGCAAAGGAAACTGAATGCAACAGATGAAAGACACATCATGCTTTACTTTCCTTCAACATCAGAAGAAGCACAGAACTGACAGAAACCAGTGGGACCCAGGTACACCCAGGTCAAAAGGAAGTAAACATGATGTGTCTTTCATTTGCTGCAGCCTGCATCTGCTGTGACTATTTTCAGATGGATCAGGCAGACGGTGGTGCAGGCCTACTCCATTAGGGGTCAGGTTCCTCCTTTCCCTGTTATGGCATATTCTTCGAGGGCGTAGGCCTCCTAAGCGTTCCATCATCAAGCATAAGTGGTCCAGGTTTGCAAGGCAGCCATCTAGTCATCTGTGCACACCTTCACAAGATTTTTCAAGGTGGATGTATTCGCATCTGCGGTGCTGCTTTTGGCTGCAGGGTTTTGCAGGCCTCTGTTGGATAGGCTTAGGGCTCTTGAGGGTGAGGTTTTTTTTTTTTGCCAGGTGAGCTCTAGTTGTTCCTGGTTGAGCTCCAGTGTTACCTGGTTTTCTACGTTTAGCTGTTTTGGGAAGAATGTTTTTTGCTGTGTTTTTTCCCTCCCCTCATGTTGACACTGCTTTGGGACGTCCCACAGGTCAAAGAAGATATGGAGCTGTGTCCGTCAATGAACGAAAAAGAGAAAACTGGATTTTCTCTGATGTTCATTGATGGACACAGCACCCACCCCTCTGTTGAGTTGGGTTATGTATTCTTCTGACACTGCTTTTTACAAAACTAAAGTCCTATAGCAGGAAGTAGGAGTATACCCCCTAGGACTGTCCTATAGGTGTAGTCAATTATTTTCCGCCTAGTGTCCTACACCTGTAGTCTTACTCCTGTAGGGGGCAGCATAACCAAAGGGTCAAAAAAGATATGGAGCTGTGCCTGGCAATGAACATCAGAGAAAAGGATTTTTATGGTAAGACAAAAATCCAGTTTTTCCTTTTACTTTCTTCATTTTCCAAAACAAATGAGAGCTGCAAAATACTCACCATGCCTCATAGCAAATACCTTGTGGTGTCTACTTTCCGAAAAGGGGTCATTTGGGGGGGGTTGTTCTATCTTGGCATTTCATGGCCTTCAAAACTGTGACAGGTAGTGAGGAGTGAAATTAACAATTTATACCCTTAGAAAGCGTGAAGGAGGGGGATGGTTTTCGGGGTCCAGTACACAGCTAGGCTCCAAGGAAGTCTCACACACGTGATATCCCTGTACTCAGGAGAAGCAGCAGAATGTTTTTGAGGTGTAATTTCACATATAGCCATTGCATGTTTGAGCAGAAAAAATGGTTGTTGGGCGCTTACACCGGAAGCCGCAAGTGGCGGGAGCCTGCGTTCCACTTGCGGCTTCCGGTGTAACCAAGTTCTTTGACCAGCTTCCTGTGACGTCACCTCCGGGCCGGTGGACAGCCGGATCGTGCGCTGGAGACGCTGCCATACGGACTGGAGCTTACCTATGTGTAAGTTATTATGTATATTGTGCAATAAACTTTTCTGGCTAACTACAGTGGCGCCTGTCTTTTTCTTCATTGCATGTTTGAGCAATACATCATTTAGTGACAACTTTGTGTGAAATAAAATATATATATATATTGTCATTTTCCCGAAACTTGTGGCAATATATGAAATATTCCATTGACTCAATATGCCTCTCAGCAAATAGCTTGGGGTGTCTACTTTCTAAAAAGGGGTCATTTGGGGTGTGTTTGAACTGGCCTGGCATTTTATGCCCAATATTAGAAGCTTATGCCATACATCACCCACTCTTCTAACCACTTGAAGACCAAGCCTTTTCTGACAATTTTTGTTTACATGAAAAAAATTATTTTTTTTTGCTAGAAAATTAATTTGAACCCCCAAACATTATATGTTTTTGTAAATCAGAGGCCCTACAGAACTAAGTGTTTGGTGTTGCAATTTTTTCCAAATGCAAATTTCTGGTAAAAAAAAACCCTTTTTTTAAATTTAATGCACAAATACACTATATATTGCCAAATTGTTTGGTAAAATATAAAAGATGATCTTATACAGTACATAGATACCAAACATGACATGCTTTAATATTGCGCATGCCCGTGCAGCGGGTACAAACTACATACATTTTTTAAATCCTGTAAAAGCTTTTACAGGTTACCACTTTTGATTTACAGAGGAGGTCTGCAAGCATTACTGCCCTTGATCTGATGTTTGCAGTGATACCTCGCATGCATGGTGCAATTGCCGTTTACATATGACACCAGACCGATGCTTGCATTCAACTTTGCACGCAAACACGGGGGGGGGGGGGCAGGGGTGCTTGAATTTTATTTATTTTTTTATATTTATTTATTTTACTTTTTTGTTTTATTTTGACACCTTCCTTTTTAATTTTTTTTTCTTTTAATCATTTTTATTGTTATCACAGGGAATTTACATATCCCCTATGATAGCAATAAGTAGTGACAGGTACTCTTTTTTTTTAAAAGATTGGGGTCTATTATACTCTAGATCTCTCCTCTGTCCTTAAGGCTACGTTCACATGTGGGCGTAGCGGATCACGGGCAGAATCACTGCGATTCTGCCCGCGATCCGGAATCATTGCAAATCGCGGGACGCCTGTGCGATGCCCGTGATTTTAAATGGCACCCCAAACGCTGTGCGATATTGCCGCGATTTCCCCCTGCCAAATCGCGGTAAAATCGCGCAAACAGAATTGTGAGACGCATGACGCACAAAAGAAGCTCCTGTACCTTTTTGGGCATCATGCGTCCCGCGATTCTGTTTGCGCGATGTTACCGCGATTCGGCAGGCAGAAATCGCGGCAACATCGCACAGCATTTGGGGTGCCATTGCAAATCACGGGCATCGCACAGGCGCCCTGCGATTTGCAATGATTCCGGATCGCGGGCAGAATCGCGGTGATTCTGCCCACGATCCGCTACGCCCACATGTGAACGTAGACTAAAGCATCTGAACGCATCCAGATTGGCGTAATAACATGCTTTCCCAATTTCCCAATGGCACTGTTTATATCTGGCGAAACTGAAGTCATGAAATGCTCATAGCTTCTGGTATCTTAGGCCATAGAGATGATTGAAGCCATTCTGGTCTCCAATCAGCTGTATGGTCAGCTGTCAGGACCACCGGCTGCAGTCTCGGGTTACCCGGTGGGACAGGAGAGCCCGAGAGAACCATGGAAGGGGGGGGAGTCCCTTCTCACTGCTTGCAAAAGTAGTATAGCAGCTAGTTAGCCACTAGGATTGCTTTTACATGAAAGCCAACCGCTGGCTGTAAAAGCGATACCAAGATGATGCCTAAATCTGCAGGCATCATCCTGGTATGACCACTCAAAGTCCAGTAATGTACCAGTACGTTGCTGATCCTTGTTGGGCATATATTGTAAGGTTCTTTTTTCCACGCAGCTTGTGGGCTGAACAAAAAAAGAGAACCTAACAGATTCCTCCATTCACATGGATCGATGTGGGAGAAGAAATCTCTGCCAGAAAGTATGTGGTGTGTCCACCACTGAACTTCCCAGCATCCACCCACTTATAATAATGGGCATACATGCAATGTTCTTTTTTTTTCCTTCAGCCCAGATTTTTCCATTCACATCGTTCGATGTGGATGAAGAAATCTCTGCCAAGAAAAGTGTTACAAAATATTTGGTGAAGCATAGGGGAGATCAGCCCTTTGTGTCCACCCCATTCCCTATGCTTCGCCATGTATGCTCTTTTTTTTAACTGCGGTGGTGAAATCAGCTCTTACAGTGCTGCAATCATTGATTTACGTATATGCTGAGAGCAAACGCTGTTGCTGTCAGAATAAACAAATCAGTGCTGCAGCTGATGGGTGTACCTGCAAAGCAAACAATGGTTAACAATAAAACACAGTAACAAAAAAACATTACAATATAATAGTATATGGTTAATAATGAAAAACACAGCAACGATAAAACATTACATTGTAATAGCATACAGTACAGTACAACAGTAGAATGGTGGGATCTGCAAAGCAAACTATGGTTCACAATGAAAAACAGTAACAATAAAACACTACGGTATAGCAGTATATTATAAAGTACAGTAAAACAGTGAGAACAGAAAATTAACTCAATAAAACGACTACTTTTAGCTTTTTTGTTTTCATTTTTTTTTAGTTTTTTTTTTTTCTAACTTTTTTTTTTTACACTTTTTTTGTAACTGTAAAAAACTTTAAATGTTCCAGGCTAAGGTCTTTCAAAATACGATAGCCATCTAACATCTTTCGAGACTCTGTGTGAAAGTGTGCCTTAGACTGCGCCATGCTGTACCCTATACTAATACTCCAATAGTGTGTGCTAGCGAGGGAAACAGTACCCGATGCAGAGACCAGGTTTGGCAGGACAGGAGGGACAAAAAAGCAGGTGTCACACCTACAGTATATCCGCATTTTCTACAGACATGACATCTTCTTTAGGGTGCTCTTTGGGCTGAGGCACCAGGGAGGACATCCGGAAAATGCCTCTCATGCAGCCGGCTCACTGCATCTGGATTGTGAATTTTGGCCACAGTACCTTCTGGATACAGAAGGGCTGTGATGCTCTCTTCCTGGAATTTTAGGAAGGATCCACTTCTTCCTGACGCTTTGTCAATTGGAATAAGTATACAAACATTTTCTAGTACCAGTGTCTGGCCTTACGGGTAATTAAGTACAGCGCCATCATCAGGTCATTGAAGTCAACCCCTCCCATGTTAAGGTTGTATTCGTGTACACAGAGGGGCTTCTCAACAACACCAGTCGCCATTGCAATTTGGACTGTCGTATCTGCGTGACTGGAGGACAGAACAAAAACATTCCGTGTGTCCCTCCACTTCACTGCAAGCAATTTATTACACTTCAAGCAGGCTCTCTGCCCCCGTCTAAGTCGTTATTCTACAAACCATTGGGGGAAGCCCCGGTTGCCACATGCGCCCGGTGCCACATGCGCCAATTCCAAATTCAAAAAGGTGATTAAAAGTGGCACGCTTGTGTAATAATTATCCACGTAAAAAATGGTACACATTTCCGAATAAGGATGACACCAAGTCCCAAACAACCTTTCTGCTGCTGGAAGAGTCTCAGGTGGAGGTGGGGAGGCAGAGCCAGCGCCAGCACTATGGCGGGGTTTTCTCCTCTGTTAGTTTCATTACAGGACACTGTATTGTCCTGGAATGATGGGGGCAGACCTGCTAATTGTGGGACTGTCCCGGGCAATCCGATACCCTTGGTCACCCTCAGGGCCGCTGATAGAAATCATGGGGCCCCCTACAGCCTACCTGACAGGGCCCCCTTTAGCCCAACCCTCAACCCCCCCCTGGCCCCTCCCCAGACCCAATTGCATGTAAAAATCAGACAGGCTGGTTGTACCCGAGTCGATCTATCACTTGAGTACAATCAGCCATTTTCCAGGCTGACCTGATCTGACCCCCATTCACTACAAAAGAGCGATGGACCTAAACTGGCTTTTTACAACCGCCTACCTCCAATCCGATCTGCTAAGCAAAACAGAAAGGGATCTGTTCCCCTCTGTTTAGTGCAGGGGTGGGGAACCTTTTTTCTGCCAAGGGCCATTTGGATTTTTGTAACATCATTCGAGGGCCGTACAAAATAATCAACTTAAAAATTAGCCTGTTATATTTGACCACAGCGTGCCCCCTTTCAATGCAGAGTGACCACAGCGTGCCCCCTTTCAATGCAGAGTGACCACAGCGTGCCCCCTTTCAATGCAGAGTGACCACAGCGTGCCCCCTTTCAATGCAAAGAGACCACAGCGTGCCCCCTTACAATGCAGAGTGACCAGCGTGCCCCCTTACAATGCAGAGTGACCAGCGTGCCCCCTTACAATGCAGAGTGACCAGCGTGCCCCCTTAAAATGCAGCGTGAACAGCGTGCCCCCTTAAAATGCAGAGTGAACATTGTGCCAAGCCCCCCAGACCAATGCACTTGACTTACCTGTTGTAGCGGCGGCTTCCTCTCTTCAGCCCCCGTGTCTCTTAGAGTCTTCCCACATCCCGCCTCCTCCTCGGCAATGGCATTGGCCGAGGAGGAGGAGGATCCGTGAGACAATAGCGAATTTTCATTCGCTATTGTCACACAAATGGGTGGGCTCGAGGTGCACTGCTCTTCGCCACGGGTCCACCCTTTTTGGAGACTCAGTGTCAGGACGGAGCCATCGGCTCCTTCTAACACAGCGGCACAGGGAGGAGGGGCGGACGTCACGATCGTGCGGTTCCCCACCCCTGGTTTAGTGGATCTGATTGGAGGGAAGTCAGATGTAAACAGACAGTTGGTTTGTTTACACCAGATGCCCTTTGAGCAGAGTGGGCTTTGTCCTGGGCTGATGACCTGTCATCTGCTCACTATGCTCAGCAGGGGGATCAGTGGACAGATCCCCCACTGAAAGCGGAGTTCCACCCTGGATTTTTTTTTTTTTTTTTTAATTCCCCCCGGGACAGTCAGGGCTAGTTCATTCCACAATGGCTAGCCTCTGATCTGTCCCGGGTTGCACTTACCTGTTAGGACAAATACTTACCTTGAAAACGTCTTGTCCAGCGCTGCCATCTCAGATGTGGGCAGCTTGAAGCCAGCGAGATCCCCTTCGGCGTCTTCTTCCGCCTTCTTCGGTCCCACGATGCACTGCGCCGGCCCCGCCGCCACTTCCGGTGCGCGCGCGTCAACCCGCCACAGCTTCTGGGCATGCCCAGAAGCTGTTTAGAAGGGGATGACGCGCGCGACCCGGAACTGACGTCGGGGCCGGTGCAGGCGCAATGATTCCTGGGAGCGATGACGTTCAGCTCCCAGGAATCATTGCAAAGCCAGGAAGTGACGACGGGCTGCGGCCGAGGAAGGAGGAAGAAGGAAGTAAGGTAAGTATATTTTCTTCGCTACGAGGTAAGTAAAAAAAAAAAAATATGCGATTTATCCATTTCTTTTTCAGGTGACCCGGAGCGAGAAGATGAAGGTAAGTATAAATTTAGGGTGGAACTCCACTTGAACAAGCAGATTCTGCCCTAAGAAGTCTTAATAACAGCAACACAGGCATTTTAAAATCATCAGGATTATGATAACACACAGGCAGGTGCAGGTGCTCTATCATGGCTGGCTCTGTCACAGTGTTTTACATGACATGGCTGTTGGTGGCTGACCTTGTTAACTTATGAGTTATGACCAATAACTTAACAAAATCAGCACCCAACAGCCATGTCATGTAAAACACTGTGACAGAGCATGATAGAGCACCTGCCTGTGTGTTATAGATAGTGACATAGTAATGTACATTACAATCACTGCTATATATAAAGATATAAATATATTACCCACCCCCAGGCACCCCTGTGCTGAAGCAGCCACTGTAACGTGAGAATTACCTACCCCGTGAGAAAAACCTACCCTCGTCACTTCCGGCCAGAAACAGCTGAGCAGCGCAGCAGTGCGCATGCTCAGAGCCCCGGATACCTAATGGAAGAACTGAGGAGCTTACTAGTGCGCATGCGCACTAGTATGAAACGATCACGGTGTACCGTGAGAAAAACCTACCGACGCGGCGGTTACATAAAATAGCTGTGCTGAAATACGTGTCATCTCCACTCCTGTGCCTGTCACTTCCCTGCTCTCGGCAAGTAAATATAAAAGCGGCTCTCGGCTCCGTGATTTATGTTCTCATACACCCGCCGCCGCTTTTATATTTACTATCCGAGATCAGGGAAGTGGCAGGCACAGGAGCGGAGATGACTCGTATTTCAGCACAGCTGTTTTAATGTAACCGCTGCGTTACATACAGTGCCGAGCACCGGAAGTGACGAGGGGTAGGTTTTTCTCACGGGTAGGTAATTCTCACGGAACACCACTATGAATTCTAGCTTCCCTCTCCTCCTGGACACTGTCACATGACTGATGCCGCCGCCCACCTCACAGCCTCTCACTCCCTTATCTCTCTCAAGCCGACTACTGAGTGGGGAGAGGAGCGGAGGGATATCACTCTGCCAGTGAAGGAAACAGACAGCAGCAGGCAGCCGAACTTTAAGCAGAGCAGGAGCTGAATACACTGGGCATGCGCCCGAAAATGAAAAAAAAGTCCCTCCACTCCCACCAACATACATTAACAAAGAGAGGCTCAGAAGATAGTAATAATACACCCCCATAAGCTAGAAGGAGCAGCTGAGCGGGGGTATAATTTAGAAAGACCCTTTTTTTTTTTTTTGCACTGATCATCTGCAAAGCGGCCCGGGCCCCCCCCCTGCTGAGCCGAGGACGCCGAGCCCGGTACAACAGGGCTGGTTGTACTGGCCTATCAGCGGCCCTGGTCACCCTACTGTAGGGATGCAAAATGTTTGCCACAGTGGAGAAAACATTTTCATGAGTAACTATGGTAAGAATAATGACACCAGAAACAACATGGTTTCTTTTTTATTAAGGTTCAGAAAATGGAATGAATGTTCAGAAAGTTTATCCATAATATATTCCTCATGACTGCTTTATAATATACTGTATTTTAAAGCAGTGGAGATGTCTGAACTGTAAACCTAGTTTTTTTTCTAGAAGAACACATACCCTGCAGTGTCTAATAGTAGTGTACTGAAGCACTTATTCAAACACATTGAGCCTTCTTTCAGTGTAAAATAACTCTCACTGCTCAATGTGTTCAATAAGTGCTTCAGTACACCACCATTAGACACTGCAGGGTATGTGATCATCTAGAACCCTATGTCTGCAGCACTCCCATATCAAAATATATATATATATATATATATATATATATATATATATATATATAATATATATATATTACAGTGGGGATCGAAAGTTTGGGCACCCCAGGTAAAAATTTGTATTAATGTGCATAAAGAAGCCAAGGAAAGATGGAAAAATCTCCAAAAGGCATCAAATTACATAGTTACATAGTTACATAGTAGGTGAGGTTGAATAAAGACAATAGTCCATCCAGTTCAACCTGTGTAGGTGTGTGTGACTGTAATCATCTAACATAGCCCTCAATCTCCTGATCCTTGAGATGTAAGTCTAAGAGTCTTTTAAAAGTCACCATACTACCCGCAGAAACCACCTCTTGTGGTAGACAATTCCACAATCTTGTAGCCCTAACAGTAAAGAACCCCCCACGTTGCCTGAGGTTAAAACGCTTCTCCTCTAATCGCATTGTATGTCCTCGAGTCCTCATGCAATTCCTTCGAATGAACAGCTTTTCTTCTAAGCTGAGATCCCCATTAAGATATTTATAAATTGCTATCATGTCCCCTCTCAGACGTCTTTTCTCCAGGGAAAATAAATCGAGCGATTGCAGCCGCTCTTCATAGGTAAGGTCCTCCAACCCCCTAATCAGTTTAGTTGCCCTTCTCTGGACTTTCTCCAGCTCCAACACATCCCTCCTGAGGACTGGCGACCAGAACTGGACAGAATACTCCAGATGCGGTCGGACCAGAGTTTTATAAAGTGGAAGGATTATAGTCTTATCTCTGGAATACATCCCTTTCTTTATGCATGCTAATATTCTGTTGGCTTTGGAAGCTGCCGCTTGGCATTGCATGCTGTTGCCTAATCTATCATCAACTAAGACTCCCAGATCTTTCTCCATTTTTGATTCCCCCAAGGGTTCCCCTCCTAACGTGTATTGTGTTTTTATGTTTTTGGTCCCCAAGTGCAAAACCTTACGCTTCTCCACATTAAACCTCATTTGCCATGTCGTTGCCCACTCCGTAATTTTGTCCAGGTCATTCTGTAGGATATCTGCTTCATGCTGTGCAGTTATTGCCCTGGCCAATTTTGTGTCATCTGCAAAAACTGATAACGAACTACTGATCCCTTCCTCAATGCTGTTTATGAATAAATTGAACAAGGTTGGTCCCAGGACTGAGCCCTGGGGCACCCCGCTTACTACCTCAGACCAGTCTGAGTATGCGCTGTTTATTACTACCCTTTGGACACGGCCTTTTAGCCAATTCCGTATCCAAGAGCAAACCCTGCTGTCGATACCTGCAGACCTTATTTTATAAATTAAGCGCTTGTGGGGAACTGTATCAAACGCCTTAGCGAAATCCAAGTACACCACATCCACTGGTCTCCCCCTATCTAGCTCACAGCTCACTTCCTCGTAGAATGCTAAGAGATTGGTTTGACAAGATCGCCCATTTGTAAACCCGTGCTGGTTACTACTGATGATGTTGTTGTCTTTAGCATACTCTACGATATAGTCCCTTATCATCCCCTCCAAAAGTTTACATATTATTGATGTCAGACTGACAGGCCTATAATTTCCCGGGATATGTCTCTGGCCCTTTTTGAATATCGGAATCACGTTAGCCTTCCTCCAATCCCCTGGTACATCTCCTGTCCTAATACTGTCAGCAAAGATCAGGAACAGTGGTCTAGATATAACCATACTGAGTTCCTTGAGCACTCTCGGATGTACGCCATCCGGGCCTGGTGATTTGTTTGTGTTAAGTTTATCCAGTCTTTCCCTGATTTCCCCCTCTGTTAGCCATAGTGGCAAGTCCTGTGTATTACTACTAACCATACAGTCATGGTCAGTGTACCCTTCCTTTTCCTGCGTAAAGACTGACGAGAAAAAAGAATTCAGCACGGTTGCTTTTTCAGTGTCCTCTGTAACCATCCTCCCATCATCGCTAATTATGTGTGCAATATGCTCTGCCCTAGTTTTTTTGCTGTTGATATATTTAAAGAATTTCTTTGGGTTTTTTTTACTATCCTCCGCTATTTGTCTCTCAAAGTTGATTTTAGCCATCTTGATTTCGTGTTTACACTTCTTATTTTCCTCCTTGTATTGCTGGAAGGCCGATACGGTGCCCTCTGATTTATATTTCTTGAAGGCCAATTTTTTTCCCCTAATAAGTTTTTTAACGCTACGGTTTAGCCAGCCAGGTTTGGCTTTGTCTCTTCTAAATTTATTCCCCATAGGAATGCACTGCAAGATGCCTTTGCTTAATATTGTTCTAAAGCAGGGGTAATGAATTAAAATTCAAGGAGGTCCGGTCGCTAAAATTTTCTTTGGGCCGGGGTCCGAATCTGAAGTCTGTGCTATGACTCAGAAAGATGGGCAAATCAAAACCTGTCCATCAGCGTTGCTCTTAACATAAAATATGCCCATTTGAGTGCCCCTTAACATAAAATGTGTCCATCAGCGTGACCCTTAACATAAAATAAGGGGCACGCTTGATGGGCACATTTTATGTTAGGGGGCACTTTGATGGGCACATTTTATGTTAGGGGGCACTCTGATGGGCACATTTTGTTAGGGGGCACGCTGATGGGCAAAACAAAACGTGTCAATCAGCGTTGCTCTTAACATAAAATATGCCCATTAGAGTGCCCCTTAACATAAAATGTGCCCATCAGAGTGACCCCTAACATAAAATGTGTAAAATGTGCCCATCAGAGTGCCCCCTAACACAAAATGTGCCCATCAGCGTGACCCTTAGCATAAAAAGTGCCCATCAGCGTGCCCCCTAACATAAAATGTGCCCATCAGAGTGCCCCCTAACATAAAATGTTCCCATCAGAGTTCCCCCTAACATAAAATGTGCCCATCAGAGTGACCCCCTTAGCATAAAATTTGCCCATCAGCGTAATAAAATAAGGGGAACACTGATGTATGTTAGGAGGCACTCTGATGGGTACATTTTATGTTAGGGGTCATTCTGATGGGCATATTTTATGTTAGGGGGCACTCTGATGGGCACATTTTATGTTAAGGGGCACGTTGATGGGCAAAACAAAAACGTGTCCATCAGCGTTGCTCTTAACATTAAATATGCCCATTAGAGTGCCCCTTAACATAAAATATGCCCATTAGAGTTCCCCTTAACATAAAATTTGCCCATCAGCATGACCCTTAACAACATAAAATAAGGCACAAGCTGATGGGCACATTTTATGTTAGGGGGCACTCTAATGGGCATATTTTATTTTATGGGGCACTCTAATGGGCCCAAATGTGCCCATCTGTGTGCCCCTTAACAAAATATGCCCATCAGTCTGCATTTTATAAAAATAAACAACCCCCTAAAAAAATGTGCCCCACATACCTTTGGGAGCAGAAAATGTCAGAGCCAGGAGCCGCGAACATCAGGGGGTGGGGCGGGGCGTGCATGTGATGTCATGCCCCAGCTCGCAGCTAGGCTGAGTGTGAGTCAGGCAGTGCGTCTAGCACCCAGGGTGAAGACGCCAAACTGCGCCCCCCAAGATGTAGGTGCATAATGCGTAGTGCCAGGAAAGGGTCACCCATCAAAGATGGCAAACTGCGCCCTCAATTCCCACCCCCCCCCCATGTGTACAGTTCACACCTCAGTCTCAGAGTGGCACCCACTGGGAATGAAGGCGGCTGCTATGTCTTTCCCTCTCCGGTCATGCGATATGTCTTTAACCCACTGTCGCCTGAAAATGGGTCACAGGAGTGCGTGACTAAATGCACTCCTGTGAACCCCAGGAGAAGTATAGCTGAAATAGCTTTGGCTAACCTTCTCCTTTAAAGAGGAGCAATGGGGGGGGGGGGGGTAAAAATGATGCTCAGCTGCATGTTTTACTGCCCCCAACCACATGTGTAAACGAGCCCTAATAGTTGGCTACAGGAAACATGGTGCTTAGTGGAAAACAGCAGTACATAATGACACTGTACCTGTACTGCTCTGTGTTTTCTGGGTTTAGGCAAGGCATCTTCAGTCAGCTTCTGTCCCCTCTGGCCAGCCCATCCACCACCTGTAAGGATTCAGCATTTTTAGATATGCACGAGTCTAGCCCCGGCATTTTCTGCATCTTCTGTCTGCTTTTGTCCCCGCCTCCCGGCCCGCCCACCTCCTATCAGACCTGAAGAACAAAGGCTAGAAAAGTGTCACAGGTGCTGGGTGGGCGGGCCAGCTAGTGAGTGGGCGGGTCAGCCAGCGGGGATAGAAGCCGAGGGAAATGCCTGGACAAGACACGGGCAATTCAATACTAAAGCCTTACAGGAGGTGGGCAGGCCGGGAGGCGGGCACAGACGCTGACAGAAGATGTGGAAAATTCCGGGGCTAGACTCGTATGGGCGCGCCGGCCGGCGGAGACACAGGTGGAATGATTTAATCCTGTCACAGTGTCACTGGGATAAAAGAAGAGTTGACGCTCCCAACCCGCCCCCCCATCAACACGGGCGACAGGCAGGGAGATGAAGAATGCAGCAGGGGGCGGGGCGTACACACGGAATGTCACTGGTTGCTGGGACACCCGCGGTCCCAGCAAACCAATGACTATTTACAGTGGCGGCCTGACGGGTCCAGGCGGAAGCATCGTGCGGGCCGCTCCTGGACCGCGGGCCGCCATTTAATGACGGCTGTTCTAAAGCATTCCCATTTTTCCTCTGTGGTCAGTGATCCCAGGGTTTGGTCCCAGTTTACCCTTTCCATCAATGAGTACAATTTTGGAAAGTCTGCCCTTCTGAAGTTTAGGGTTCTTATGTTCCCCACTTGCCTTTTTATATTGTTATTTATACTAAATGTGATCATCCTGTGATCGCTAGAGCCCAGGTTGTCCTGGACTCCTACCTCCGAGATTATGTCTGGGTCATTAGTGATCAATAGATCCAGGATTAGACATTCTTATATTATGTCAACAAAAGTTAGATTTTATTTCCATCATTGACACTTTCAAAATAACAGAAAAAAAAATGGCGTCTGCAAAAGTTTGGCCACCCTGCAGAGTTAATATCTTGTACTGCCCCCTTTGGCAAGTATCACAGCTTGTAAACGCTTTTTGTAGCCAGCCAAGAGTCTTTCAATTCTTGTTTGAGATATCTTTGCCCATTCTTCATTACAAAAGTCTTCCAGTTCTTTGAGATTTCTGGACTGTCTGTCACGCACTGCTCTTTTAAGGTCTATCTATAGATTTTCAATTATGTTGAGATCAGGAGATTGTGAAGGCCATGGCAAAACCTTCAGTTTACGCCTCTTGATGTAATCCCCAGTGGATTTTGAGGTGTGTTTAGGATCATTATCCATTTGTAGAAGCCATCCTCTCTTTAACTTCAGCTTTTTCACAGATGGCATCAAGTTACCATCCAAAATTTGCTGAAATTTTATTGAATCCATTTTTCCTTCTACTCGTGAGATGTTCCCTGTGCCACTGGCTGCAATACAACCCCAAAGCATGATTGATCCACCCCCATGCTTAACAGTTGGACAGATGTTCTTTTTATTAAATTCTATGCCCCTTCTTCTCCAAACGTACCTTTGCTCATTCCGGCCAAAAAGTTTGATTTTAACCTCATCGGTCCACAGAACTTGTTTCCAAAATGCATCAGGCTTGTCTATATTTTCATTTGCAAGTTCAAATGCTGATTTTTGTGGTGAGGACGTAGAAGAGGTTTTCCTCTGATGACTCTTCCATGAAGACCATATTTGTACAAGTATCTCTTTATAGTGGAATAGTGTACCACAACTCCAGTGTCTGCCAGATCTTTCTGGAGGGATCGTGCAGTCAAACGTGGGTTTTGAATTGTTTTTCTCACAATCCTGCGAGCTGTTCTGTCTGATATTTCTCTTGGTCTTCCAGATCTTGCTTTAACTTCCACTGTTCCTGATGACTGCCATTTCTTAATTACATTCTGAACAGAGGATATTGACATCTGAAAACGCTTAGCTATCTTCTTATTGCCTTCTCCAGCTTTGTGAGCGTCAACTATTTTCAGTTTCAGTTTTCTAGACAACTGCTTAGAAGATCCCATAGTAGGGATTGTTGGGGCAAGGTCAGATGAGTCTGGGCATTTAAAACCTTTGAGATTGACATCACCTGGTCTTCCCAGACGATGATTGAGAACAATCCATGACACTGGCAGGTCTCAGCCTTGCAAAGGGAGCAGTGCATGCTATAAATTCTGCAGGGCGCCCAAACTTTTGGAGACACCAGTTTTTTGTTTTCTGTAATTTTGAAAGTGTCAGTGATGGAAATAAAATCTAACTTTTGTTGACATATTATAAGAATGTCTAATCTGTAATTTGATGCCTTTTGGAGCTTTTTTACGTCTTTCCTTGGCTTCTTTATGCACATTAATACAAATTTTTACCTGGGGTGCCCAAACTTTCGATCCCCATTGTGTGTGTGTGTGTATATATATATATATATATATATATATATATATTGGATGAGCAGAGTCAGAGGCATAACTAGAACCTTCAGGGACCCAGTGCAAGAAACCATAAAGGGCCCCCCAGGCCTCTGGCCGCGGGGCCCTTCCCTTCAAGCCTGGGGCTCTTTCAACTGATCCTGGGGGCCTTTTATTATGGTCCCTCAGCGGGACACTTTCACAAGTTCTGCAGTGGGCTCACTTCCTGCCATCTTGGGGCCTCCGCATGGTGGTGGAATGCCAGGGCCTGGTTGCAAGTGTGACTTTTGTGATCCTGGAAGTTCACCCACTGGTGTCAGTAGTTTTTATTTTTTGGTATTTTAATTGTATTATTTTTTATAATTTTATTTTATTTTTTTACAATTTCACTATGACTCTGTCCATTCAGAAAAGGAAGGAGCTGGTAAATTCAGGGCCGGATTAACATAGGGGCTATTGGAGCTGCAGCACCAGGCCCCCTCCCTTAAGATAGGCCCACCCAGCCAGCAGCATGAGCCTGATTTCTCCTGTCCATAAACGTCTATGGGACAGGAAAAGCTGTTCGTAAATGTAGGGGTGGCTGGCAGGACCTGTGTTGACTTAGTGTGAATATTACAGTGTCACAGAGCACAGTTCCCCCTGCAAAAATGGAAGAGGAGAGAGGCTGGATTGGCTCTGCCTTCTCCCGCCCCTCTCCCTCTGTGCCCGTCCACACCAGTCTATACAGTGAAGTGAAGGAGCCGTGTGGGCAGGAATTTATACACAGAGCAGCCATACCACATGAATAAGATATGTGTGAGTGATAAGCCTCCAGGGACCATCTATATGTAAGCTCAGTGACTGGACTCTTCCTCCTGCCTCCTTTCTTCTCTCCCTCCCCCTCTTTTTTAACTTTTTCCTCCAGCTTTAGTTGTTAAAACTGTGGCCAAAGTGTTTAGAATTGTGTCATCAGTCTATGGTAGTGCTTAGTCCTTTGTGTGTTTAAGTTGGTTCACACTGGTTTGCTATGGTTTGTCCCATTGCGTGTGTATCCGCAGTTTTCCTGCGTTTAAGCCACAGTCTTATCGATTCCTATTCGGTTGCATGTTTTTTTTCTGTATTTTCTAAAAGCACAACAAAATTCCTGCATGCTGCATCTTTGGTACACTTTCAGAAAATGCAGCAAAAACTTGCAACCTAATAGAAATCAATAGGATTGCAACTAAAACTGCAGGTAAAACGCAGGAAACTGCGGATCAATGTGGCTAAACTGCAGCACACTAGTACACACTTGCAGCAGGCACTGTCACTAAACTGAAAAGTGACAGGCAGTGAGGAGGTGATATCATGTCTCTTCACTGCATGTTTTACCCCCCAAATGCCAATTCATGCAGGTAATAGTATGGTTCACTTTGAATTCCACCTTATTTCTGTCGCTCTCTTTAGGTATTCAATCTGCTCTCATCTTATTTTCTATACATGCAATAACTTAAAAAAAAAAAGGAATTGAACCCAGGCTAACCCCTCCTTACTCTATCCAAAAAAATAAAAAAAAATAAAAGCTTTTTCTTTGGTTACACTTTAAAGTGGAGTTCCACCCATTTTTAATAACTTAGATTACATAGATGTATGTAATCCCCTTTAAAACGACTTTTACCAATGGAAACTTTTTTTTTTTTGCTAGTAAATACCTTATTTTCTTCTTTATTCATCCTCTCCTCACTTCCGGGTCTGGTCGGCGATTACGTCATTCGGCAATTCACAGGGGGTGCTGGGATGTATCTCATAGCATGAAATCTCGCATTATTACACAGGAGCTGATCTGTACTGTTTGTATTGAGGTCGTGCTCTGCCCCGCCTCCTCTCAGTGAGCGTGGACTGAAATCATTATATCCTCACTGAGCTCACTGAGAGGAGGCGGGTGGAGGCGGGGCAGAGCACGGCCTCAAAACAATACATACAGTACAGCTCACTCAGAGGAGGCGGGGCGGAGGCGGGGCAGAGCATGACCTCAATGCAAACAGTACAGATCAGCTCCTGTGTAATAATTATGCGAGATTTCATGCTATGAGATACATCCCAGCACCCCCTGCGAATCGCCAGATGACGTAATCGCCGACCAGACCCAGAAGTGAGGAGAGGATGAATAAAGAAGAAAATAAGGTATTTACTATCAAAAAAAAAAAAAAAGTTTCCATTGGTAAAAGTAATTTTAAAGGGGATTACATACATCTAAAGTTACTAAAATGGGTGGAACTCCACTTTAAACCCAGAGACTGGTGGCCTTTTAATATTAGTAGGAATAGTATTGCACATAATATCAGAGATATACCGAACTTCCGTTTTGGGTGGAGTAATATTTTCTTTTTGGTGCCACACTATATTGCATTATAGTTTGATACACAGGATTTAAAATGTTCTTTTATTAGGGTTTACATCTCCCCTACCCCCCTCCCTTCCTCCTCCCTGTCTCTCCCATCTTCTCCCTTATGGCACAATAATAATGAGTATTATGTGGGTACAACGACTTTAGCATGAGTGTGCAGTGTATATAGTGACTAAGGTTCTGTTTAAAGTGGAGTTCCACCCAAAAGTGGAACTTCTGCTTAAAAGGCCTCCTGACCCCTTGATATGCCACATTTGGCATGTCCTTTTTTTGGAGGAAGCAGGCACCTAGATTTGACAGGTACCCAATCTCACTTCCTTAGCAAAAAGTTGTTTGCTTTTTTATTTAAAGTTTTTAAAGTTATTAAAAAATCTAACTATCCAATTCCTTTTCAGGTTAGGCTGAACTAGCGGACGGGCACAAAAAAAAAATATAGTTTTTGTGCCCGTCCGCTAGTTCAGCCTAACCTGAAAAGGAATTGGATAGTTAGATTTTTTTTTTTTTTTTTTCAAAACTCACCTTGTAATTGACGATCGTAAATACTCACCTCAGGGTACTTCCTCCCTCTGAGCCGTGGCTCACCCCGTCACTTCCTGTGCTGCGATGATTCCTGGGAGCTAAATGTCTTCGCTCCCAGGAATCAATGCGCCGGCACCTGCCCTGCTCGTCACTTCCGGGCGACGGAAGTGACGAGAGGGGACGGTGCGGCCCATTCTGGGAGAAGAAGACGCGGAAGAAGACGCAGAAGAGGACCGCGCCGGCTTCAGCTGCCCACAAGAGAGATGGAAACGCTGTGGAAGAAATTTTATAAGTAAGTATTTCTTCTAAAAGGTAAGTGCGAACCGGGACAGATCAGAGGCTAGCCATTGTGGAATGTGCTAGCCCTGACTGTTCCGGGGGTATGTTCATTAAAAAATGACATCTGTGCCCGGAACTCCGCTTTAATTTATTTCCATAAAAAAGGCCCACCAAAATCTTCAGCACCAGGCCCATGATGCTCTTAATCCGGCCCTGGGTAAATTACATATTTATCGACCCCTTCCTTGTTCTCTATTGTGACACATCCCCTGCAGCAGCCGGCAGGAGAGGGTGGGGAGCACAGTAACAGGGGTGGGGGGGGGACCAGGGGACAGGGGAGCACACAGGGGCCCAGAGACAGCAGAACACAAGTGCACTGGATAGGAGGAGTGACAGGGGCAGCATATAGAGGAACCAATCTCCTTCATTTTCCTTCTGCAGCTACAGGAGGAAATCGCAGCACACAGAAACACATGTGATTTGCACAGGAACGCACAGCTCATTGCTGTGCGATTCATGTGCAGGCATGGTGTGAACCAGCCCTCAGCTTGGGTTCACACTGCTGCAAATCTTGAATGGTTTAGATGCTGTTAGGGAGACCATGATTCGCTTGTCAATTGAATAGAATGGATTTCTATGTGCTTGGTTCACATACCAACGTTGCGAATTCAATGTGGGTAAAAAAAAGACTCCTGTGCTTTTTTGGTGCGGGTGCGATGCAAACTTATATGGTTCAATGCAAATTTGTTCACACCTCTACCCTGCAAATCGCAATGTAAATTCGCCCCTCATCTTGGACAAAAACCTGCATCAAATCCACACCACATCGCAATGTAGCAATGTAAACCCAGGTTAAAAGAGAAAAAGAAATATGTCTAGAAATAAATGCAGTTAGCTAGGGGTGGGTGGGATGGCAGGGGAATATAAAAAAATAATATTTATTATTTTAATAAAGGTGTATATACAGTATGTTTTTAATGTGATTTTTTTTTTTTTTTTTTTTTTTTATTTTAACCCCATAACTTGGTTCTGAGGATTAACCTATGATCCTTTAGAGTGAAGTATGGTAGGTGAATAGTAGATTTTAAAAAAATATATATGTAAATATGAACTTTTTAATATTAGTCAGCATATGTATGTGCTTTTACAAGTATTTATTTTTTATTTTTAAACAGTTCTGAGAAATAATCTATAATCCTTTACTGTGGGTCATAGATTTTCCCACATAGGATGGCTGTTGTGTAGCTCTTTCCCACATTCCTTGCACTCTCTAACACAGTGATAACAGGCTACTAGCCAACACCGCTTATCACAGACCTGGAGCTAACACTTCAATGTTTATTAAACAGCGCCAGAGCAAGAGTGAAACTCGGCTGTTAGAGAATGTTAGGAAAACC